>NW_004949168.1:43018-46048 GCF_000317375.1 Microtus ochrogaster | reverse complement strand
TTTAATCCCAGCACTCGGGAGGCAGAGGCAGGCAGATCTCTGTGAGTTCGAGGCCAGCCTGGTCTACAAGAGCTAGTTCCAGGACAGGCACCAAAAACTATGGAGAAACCCTGTCTAGAAAAATAAAAAAAAAATGTCTTCACAATTAAACTAGACCTGAGTTGTTGGCAGATTGGAGGGGGTCTCCCAAACATTATCTCCTAGGGGGTTAGACCCTCCATGGAAGGGGTATTTCTGATGGGGAGGAGGCAAAGGGAAGGAGTGCCATCTAGTCCTCGCCAATCTCTGAGGTTAATTTAGCTAAGGTCTCCTTTGTTTCTCCCTATACAGCAGGTTTTGTTTAACTTGTGCTGGACTATCCCAGGATGCCTGACATACAAGCAGCAGGTTTCATCAAAGGGAATTTGCCTTTGACTTAGCATGTTCAGCCTATTATGGGAACAGGAGCAATGTACTCTCTTCTGTAACTGCTTCCAGTTGAAATTGGGGTGTCAGTTGTCAGGGCCCAGGAAGGCTGACAGGCTAGTCAAAGGCAGGGCAATGGGATAGTTATTGGAAGCCTCTGATTTTGTTCTAGGTGAAGAGATAGGAAGCAATCCCATCAGCTGGGCTGGTTCACTGAGCTCAGCAGTTTGCAGTCCACAGGTGCTCCCTCGGTGGTGTCTGTCAAATCTACTGAGATAAATAGAGCAAGGACAGCAGTTAGTGTTTAGGAGTTTTGCTGGTGGTGGCACATGCCTTTAATCCCAGCATGTGGGAAGCAGAGACAAGTGGGTCTCTGGGAGCTCAAGGCCAGCCTGGACTACAGAGTAAGTTCCAGGACAGGCTCCAAAGCTATACAGAGAAACCCTGTCTTGAAAATCAAAAACAAAAATTTAGGAGCTTAAAAGAAAACTTTATATTTGGAACTTTTACTTATCTGGAGTCCGTCTGACCTGTGACGAGTGGATTCAAGCCACCTGGCCTTTGTGACTCCTCGAAGCTTATATGAATTTTTACTTCTAGATACATTAGCATTTTCATTGTACTGAAATCCATATTTGTAAAAAAGAAAAAGCAGTCAACAGGTGTCTGTAAGACAACTGGAACAGATTTACACCTTGGAGACATAGCAAAAGCTATGGCTGCCGGGTGGTGGTAGTGCACGCCTTTAATCCCAGCACTCGGGAGGCAGAGGCAGGCGGATCACTGGAAGTTCGAGGCCAGCCTGGTCTACAAGAGCTAGTTCCGGGACGGGCACCAAAGCTACAGAGAAACCCTGTCTCAAAAAACAAAAAACAAAACAACAAGAACAACAAAAAAAAAGCTACGGCTTTGGTTACCCTGATGGAAAACAGTTTTAAGTCTAGACTTAGAAGACAAGCAAAAGAAATTGAAAATCTTGAGCTTATGACTGGATAGTTGAGTGCTCAGTGCTCTCTCAGTTTGCCAGAACTCCTTTCATTAGTGTTAAACCTCTGGACCTCTGAAACTACAATTTAACGATATACTTTTGGTGAAGTTTACAAGCCATACAGGGTGTTTAAGATGAATGTCCAAGACCAGTTGTCCCACCAAGCGTTCATGTTTCTTTGACTGCTAAGGGAAAACAACAGAGAAACACAGACAGAAAACCATGACGCATGCCTCTCAAGAACACTAGACCAAGTCAGTTCCACGAGTCTCTGCAATTTTTTTCTTTTCTATTTTCTCTGCATTATACTTATTAGCATTTGACATTTTATATATAAACCAATTTGATTATTGTTATCTTCTCTCTCAACACCATTAGAAAATGTATTTTATCAGAGACAGGAATAGTTGTTATTGAGAATAGCCACTGGAAGGTATGTTCCTTTGATGAAAAGTTGCATCTGAAACCTGTTTATTCTTTCTTATGACGCTTATGAGCAAGGCAAACCTGTTTGCCTTTTCTTACCAAGAGTCCCAGCAGCTTTAGCTAATGAACTGACTAATGAACCAACAAGATGGCTGTAGCCTTGAGGGAAGAAGCTGATTGTCTGATGCTGCCTAGCCAACAAAACTACAATTAACTTAGCTGTCACTGTCAGAGATCTGAGAAGGATTAACCGAAATGACAGAATCTAGTTCACAGTCCTTCATCTAGACAGACATCCCAGGCTTCTATGGACTCTGTGGTGATGAGGGCAGAGTTGTCAGACTGCAGTCTTGGCTGTCCGACCCGGGGACGAGAGACTTTCCTGTGGATGAGGAACATGGGGAGGCTGGCCTTACCCTGTTTAGGCAAAGTGTGGCAATCAACTCTCCAGTGTCCTGCTTGTCCACAGTTCGGGCAACAAGTGAGGATTTGGGGCAATCTCATCTAGTGGTTAGTAGTTAAAGTTACCATCATCCAGGTGGTGTTGTCTGTTGCTGTGTCCACTGTCATCTTGGAGCCCTTGGGAGTCACTGCTAGAATCTGAATTCTCTGTCTGTCATATATAAGTTTTAATATCTTAAATGCTGTTTTCAGCAAATATCTGGCAGTTTGAGGACTTGAGCCAAACAACCCTTGTTTGTTTTCAGTTATTTGTTTTAGGCTATACCTTGAAAATATATAAGAGGGTAGATAAAATTTTCCTGTACTTGTTACATTAGTATTTAGCATGACTTATTAGTTCTGAACATCTCAAGGCTTAATCATCTTTAACGGTTTATAATAAAAAAATCAATTTCTGAATTGAAGCTCTTTCTAGTATCAAGATAGGACTTTTAACTCATAAACATAGTCTACAAAGAGACTGGAAATTTTCCTGATTCCTACATAGTGTACCATTATAGAAACATAACAGTTTCTTGTATGACTCAGTTTACCAAGATAGCCATAGCTTAACAGCGCTAGTAAAGACAAGGACGTAAGATACATACTTTTAAACCAGTTTTCGGAAAGTTGAACAAATCTTGAGAAACGTTCTTTAAGCCAGTGGTTTTCAACTTTTTGTGGTGCATTGTTGTTTTTTGTTTTGTTTTGTTTTGTTTTGGTTTTTCGAGACAGAGTTTCTCTGTGGCTTTGGAGCCTGTCCTGGAACT
>NW_004949168.1:41448-42918 GCF_000317375.1 Microtus ochrogaster | reverse complement strand
TGTAGACCAGGCTGGTCTCGAACTCACAGAGATCTGCCTGCCTCTGCCTCCCGAGTGCTGGGATTAAAGGCCTGCGCCACCACCGCCTGGCTTTGTGGTGCATTGTTGTGCAAGCATTTGACATGCAGATGACCCCAGGCTGCTCCTATAAAAAGGTCTTTTGACCCTCAGAATCCCGAGGTTGAAAAACTGCTCCAAGTTCTTTGCCAGACTGTTTAAGGTCACTGTCTTATTGCATCACAATATAGAAATATCCCAATTTTTCACAGCAGTTGTGACCCTAAATTTAGCTCGCCAGTGACTACAATGGGTGTTTGGGATTCCAGTGTAGTATTGAGACTTTCTCAAGATGATCCTTTTAAGCATAAAAACCATGTTTTCGGGGCTGACATATTTCAGTTGACAAAAACAGTCAGAAGCAGAACTAAAAAGGTTAAAAAGCAATTTGAACATTGTTCAGAACTTATAGACATTGATGGATTAGATTTTTGTCTTAAGACTACCTATGTGGGGATTGAGAGGTGCCCCAGTGGTTGAGAGCATTGGCTGCTCTTCTAGAGGACCCAGGTTCAATTCCCAGCACCCATATGGCAGTTCATACCTGTCTGTAACTCAAGTTCCAGGAGATCTGATGCCAAGATGCCAATGCACATAAAATAAAGTTAAATAAATTTTTAAAAACTACCTATGTAACCTTCTGATTATTAATTCTGTGTTGAAGTTTTGAGTTAACCTTTTCATTACAAACATTACAGACTTTTAGCCATGCCCAATAAATTTATAAACCAATAATTCCTTGGTTGCTCTGCTCTAGTTCTTCCTGCTGCCAATTTTTGACCTTGGACATAGAGACTTTAAAAGTTAGTCTGGGTCTGAAAAATGTAGGCCATAACCAATTCCAGAGCCAGCTTTTCAATAAAACAGAACGGTGCAAAACAACTTTAATATTATCAAAGCCCAGTTGACATTTGAATCCCTATTACATTCGTTCCAATGGCCAGAATGCCCAGAGATAAATTCTGAGTGCTGGTGGCTGGCTGCGACAGTAACAGCTGAGCTGTAACGAAGCCACAGAGCACATAGTAAATCCATACATTCAAGACACAAACATGCAATGGCCACTTTCATGCATTCAAACATTAAAACAGACAACACTTTTCTCACTTCCTCCAGATATAATTTCAAGGAGGATGTCTTGCTACCTGCTGGCTCCAGTTCACACTGTCTCTAGAAAAAGCTGCCTACAGATCCAACTGCTGCATTCTGCAGTCACACACTATCATTGAATTACTTCAGACTGCAGCTCTGGGCAGTGGTGAGGCTCGGCTTAAAGGAGCTGCAGTCCTCCAATAGTGGAGCTGGCTTGTCAGTCTTTGTAAAGGAGCTGCTTTTTTTCTTTTTTTTTCTTTTTTTTGGTTTTTCGAGACAGGGTTTCTCTGTGGCTTTGGAGCCTGTCCTGGAACTAGCTCT
>NW_004949168.1:19248-41065 GCF_000317375.1 Microtus ochrogaster | reverse complement strand
TCCAAGGACAACCAGTAGGAGAAGAGATGGGAAAAGAACCAGATAGTTGGTTAGTGGGACCCAGACATCCCGCTGCTCCATCAACCTGGCCCAGGAGGCAGATGAGGCATCATCACTGGGAAGACTATCTCCTGAAATGTTGGCCTTCTTTTGGAACTCTTTGAAATATTGCAAAACAAAGTCTAGAGGTATAGGGGAAGCTGAAGAAACTTGTTTTATGATCTCTAAGTATAAAACAAAACAGAGACTGACAGAGAAAAGTGAAACCAAAAAACAAAGCTGACAGTAACGGGCAAACAGACAGGACAAGACACTTAGGGAAGATGCAAAATCATGCCTAGATACATGTTCCTCCGACCGGAAAGCGAGGAAAGGGATGTCTTCCATCCTCTGAGCTTAAGATGAATACTGAATCCAATTTCTCCTTTGGGTCCAGATAGGCATAAACCAGAAACCAGAAGCCAGAACTTGGCTTACCTCTGGGGGTCACAGGTGCTGCCAAATCAGCTTTGGGGGCCCTCACAAGTAGGCATTTGTATTCCTGAACAATAGACCAATATGTTGTGCTCCAAGAATCCACCCAAGCAGACACAAAAGGTTACCACAAAGCAGTATTTAATGCAGGGCAGCACAAAAGAAGGGTGAAGGAGAAGGGATTGATCCATCAGGGCTGTAGAATAGACTTGGGAGCTGAACTGTGAACCCCCAAATGTCAGTTGAAGCAAGCATTTAAACACAAAAAACACAAACATTTGCTGTCAAATTACAGCCACAATTTTCACCAATCAAATTTTAGAGATTAGGGGCCTTTTTGAATGTTCCATATTGTCAACAGGCATACAATGCAAGCTTTTCAGTCCAACCAATCAGATTTGTTTGTTCCTTCTGTTGTTAGGAACAGTCACAATGTTTCTAGAGAACTAAAGATGTATAATGACTATTTCTATGGTGGGCCAACTGTTGGAAGTTTCCCAGCTCCCCTAGAGCTTGGGAACCTGAATTTTGTTTCAAACTGCTGGTAAAATGGCAGGACAAGGTGCTTTTTGCCTGTTCCCAACATTATATTCTTTTTCTTCTTTTTTTTTTTTTTTTTTTTCGTTTTTTTTTTTTTTTTGGTTTTTCGAGACAGGGTTTTTCCATAGCTTTTTTTTGGTTCCTGTCCTGGAACTAACTCTTGTAGACCAGGCTGGCCTCGAACTCACAGAGATCTGCCTGCCTCTGCCTTCCGAGTGCTGGGATTACAGGCGTGTGCCACCACCGCCCGGCCCAACATTATATTCTTACAGTTTCTTCTTCCAAGGTCTTTTCTGTTCCCCGAGTGGGGTGTTTGAGCTAACATCTTGTTCTGTAGCCTAGGACGGTTTCAAACTAGCAGCTATTTTCTTGCCTCTGACTCTCAAGTGCTGGTTTATAAGTATACACCACCATGCCTGGTACAATTTTCAGTTTATGACATAACTTTTTATCTTGGTTACTTGAAATGGAAATTTTAAACAATTTATACACATAGTCCTTTTTATTTAAAGAAACGAAGCTATGTACCAATGTTTAGAAATTCTTCATTTCCCTTCCTAAAAATAAGCACATTTAGGGCTGGGGAGATGACGCCATGGGTGGCAGTAGGTTCTGTGCAAGCATGAGTTCAGAGCCCCAGCACCCGCAGAAGATCCCTGGAGCACCCTAGCTTGTAATCCAGTGCGGTAGCGGGTGACTAGGCAGTTTCGGGAGAGGAAAAGGCAGGAGGATTGTTGGGGCTTCCTGATCAGCCAGTCCAGATGGAAATATTGCAAGATCCAGGTTCAGTGAGACCCCATCTCAAGGGAATGAAGTAGAAAATCATAGAGGACATGTGATGTCCTTTTGGCCTCTCTGTATGTGCATGCACGGGGCATGTGTACATACAACCCCAATGTGTGCAAACACCCATACACCACAAATACACACATTCATTAAACAAATAAAAAAACAAGCAAGCAACAAATAAACACATTCAAACATCTCCATGTATGAGAACCCCTCAGAACCAAGGAAATGGTTTAATCTTTTGAAAGAGCTGGGAGGGCTACCTCTTTTGTACAGCAGTTAGTAAACAGACTGACATTTTTCTCTAATTATCACTCAGAAATGGCCCTGTAGAGGTAAAATGAGTCAAAGACAATTTAACTGTTCACAGAAACACCTCAACTGTGCTCCCAAGAAGTGCCACACAGATGACTGAGACACCTTGCACAGGATTGTATTTGCTTGGCAGATGTAGGGATATGTAATGTTTAGCAGAGTAAGGCTTCATTTTTGTTATTTTTCTGTTAATTACAATAGTGTCTTCTAGTGTCTTTTATTATTTCCATATCACTCATGTACAAGAGAATTGTGGACAACTGAGAAAGACTGAGGTTTTGTTCTTTGCCTTTTAAAGTGCAGGGCTACAGAGATGGCTCAGCAGTTAAGAGCTCATATATCTCTTGAAGAGGATCAGAGTTCGGGTCTCAGCACTCCCCCCCACACACTTAAAAAACTTTTAAAGTGCTAGACTTACCTTTAAGGCTCCAGTCAGAGACAAATATTCTCTCTTCTGTTCTTCCTGTTTAATTCAAAGCTTCATGTCTCTTATGCTGGTTTCAAGCTCGTCACATAGTTGCAGATGACCTTGGATTTTTGCTCTTCTAGCTTCCATTTCTCCAGTGCTGGGATTACAGGCTTATGCTACCACTCTTGATTTACGTGGTTCTAGGAATTGAACCAGGACTTGTGCATGCTAGACAAGCAATTTCCTAACCGAGCTTCATCATCACTTGTACTTTCTTTTCTTCTCTCTGAGACAGGGTCTTGCTAGGTGGATCAGGCTGTCCTTAAACTCACAGATCAATCTTCCTCTGCTTTCCAAGTGTGGGATTAAAGTTCCTTTGGAGAGGGATTGAGGCAGGGTTTCTTTGTGTAGCCCTGGCTGTCCAGAATTTACTTTGTAGACTAGGTCGGCCTTGAACTCACAGGGATCTACTTGCCTATGCCGTCCAGAGTGCTGGGAAAGCTAGCACTTTTTGTTTCTAATGGACTCAAGCAACTAATAGAATTTGAGCTAACAATACCCTTATTTTGTCTTTCTCATCACTATTAAAATATTAATATCAATATAAATATTATTAATGTATTGATATTAGTATTACTAATATTGTGTGCATATATGGTGTGGCATGTGTCAGTCCACACGTGGAACCTAGAGGACAACTTTCTCAAGTCACTTCTCTCCTTGACCCAGGACAGGACTCAGGTCATCCATCAAGCTACATGGCAGGTGCTTCTACACAATGAGCTGTCTCACTAGCCCAACCCTGTTTACTTATAATAAATGTCTGCTGCCTTATGCAGGATCTAGGATACTGACAAGTAAGCGAATGACAAAATCTTGGGGGAGAAGATGTAACTCAAGGGGTGTAACAACTGGGTAGCAAGTGTAAGACGCTGGGTTTGATTACCAGCACTACACACACATACAAATCAATACTTACATGTTACATGTAGACTTAGAATTTAAGGGTGTTTGATTTTAAGATTTTGGGCATTTTTTTTTTTGAGACACGGTCTTTTGCTAAGAAAATTTTTTGCAAAGATGGCTCAATGGTTAAGAGTGCAGATGCATGTGTATGGACACAGAACCTATCCACCTTGGTTTTTGAGACAGGGTGTCTTACAGACCTAGAGTTCAGAGATTTGGCTCATCTGGGCAGCCAGCAAGTTCAGGGGTCCACTTGTCACTCCCTGCTCAGTGCTGAAATCAAAGCACACATCACCATACCTGGCTTTTCTTTTTTTAGACAGGGTTTCTTTCTGTAGCCTTGGTTGTCCTGGAACTCATTCTGTAGACCAGGCAGGTCTCAAACCTAGCTCTGTCTCCTGAGTGCTGAGATTAAAGGCATGTGCTACCACTGCCTGGCCATACCTAGCTTCCTCCCCCTCTCCTTCCCAAGACAGGATATCTCTGTATAACAGTCCTGGCTGTCCTGAAACTCGATCTGTAGACCAGGCTGACTTTGAACTTACAGAGATCCGCCTTAAATGCATGAGCCACCTTGCCCGACCACATCTAGCTTTTTAACTCATGTTTTGGGGTTAACCTCAGGCCCTTAGGGGCTGCAGAAATGACTCAGCAGTTACTAGGACTAGTCGCTTTTCCCAAGGACCTGGCTTCAATTCCTAGCACCCATATGGTGGCTCAAAACAATCTAACTTCAGTTCTAGGGGATCCAACACTTTCTGCTGGCCTCTGAAGGTACCACGCATGCACCAGATACAGAGTCCCTCTCTTCCAGTGAGTGCTGTAACAGAAAAACCTGAGGAATAACTGACTACAAAAATCAAGCTTCAGTTTCTCTACCATTTTCTTAAATACAACCTAAATGGTAGATTTATAAACTTGGGAAAAACAATGAATAGAAGTGCACATAAAAGGTTCTACCTAAAGTACCAGGGGATTTGTGGATCTCCTCAAATTTAATCACATCCTTACCCTTCTTAGTTAGTCTGAATCCACCTTACCTTGTCAATCCTTTTAGTGTATGCATTTTCATGCGTGTGTAGGTATGCATATAGACTGCATACACGTTTGTGAATCCAGAGGATGACTTTGTTGTATCCTTTCTTCCTTTCCCTGGCCTGGAGCTCACCTGGTTGGCTAAGTCAGCTGGTCATTAAGCCCTAGGGAGCGGCAGTCTCAGCCTCTTCCCCGACACTGGGGTGATAACTGTGTGCCGCCTTGCCTCACACTTTTAATGTGTCTGGGGAGTGAACACAGGTCTGTACTTTTGAAAGCACGTTACCAACTGAGCTCACTCTCCAGTAAGCCCCACATCCCTTCTTTGAGACAGGCTCTGAAAGATGTCACAAAGTGACCTGAACCTCTGATCCTTCCGTCTCCATCTCCCAAGTGCTGGGACTACAGACAGGCACCACAACACCTGGCTTTTATCCATCATTGGTAATAAACCCAGATGCAGGGATCGTGGATGCAGGCAAGCACTCTGAGCTACTTCCCCAGCCCTGCAGTCCTGTTTCTATAAATACATATGCTCTTGAAACACTCTGAATGTTTCTGCTGAACATCTGCTCGCAACTAGCACCTTTCATTTCCAACTCAATGCTTTTGATCACAGCTTCTCCTGTGCCTTAATTAAATTTTATCGCTTCTTCTGTGTCCTAAAATTTCATTTTCTCAAGATACTTCTACAAGCCACCACCCCCTCTCTCAAAGTATCATTTGTTCCCCCCAAAAACACTTTTCATACAGTTTCTCTATCCCAGGTCACATTTCAAAAGCTAAGGATGTAACAATAAAAATAACATCTCTGTCCTCAAAACAGTATTGATCACTCGAAAGCAAATTAAATATGTACTTAGGACAAATATATACAAAGCCAGGTATTATTTTGGGGACAATATTTCGAGACAGGGTTTCCCTGTGGCTTTGGAGCCTGTCCTGGAACTAGCTCTGTAGACCAGGCTGGTCTCGAACTCACAGAGATCCACCTGCCTCTGCCTCCCGAGTGCTGGGATTTAAAGGCGTGCGCCACCATCGCCCGGCTTGGGGACAATATATTAAAGACCCACAAATACACTTATGTTTTAGTATATTCATTTTTTAATGTTCAGGTTTATGAAGTTCTTTAGTCCTGCGAATGAAAAATAGGGCAGGAGGATCTTTTTCTAAAAGCTCGATTCCTCTTCTGCTCTCTCTGCTGTGAATATAGTCAAGTGTTCAGGGGAATAAAAATCTGGGCAATGACTTCAATTCCTTCTCCCAGGTCTCTGTATCTAGTCGCTCTGCATTTGACAAGGGTCATTTCTGCCTACCTGGGAAGAATAAAAGTGTGACTACTTAGAAAGCTATACAAGTGAGCACTGTCCTGGTCTGAATTAGTCTCAACATGACTGTGTGGGGACTGAGGAGCTGAAACAGGAACTCCACAGAACTTGGTACGTAGATGAGTCAGACAAAGGGCATTGCTGAGAACTGTGCCTTCATTTCAGGTTTGCAAACCACTTAGATGGTGGTGCTACTAATTAAAGAGAGAGAGAAAGAAGAACTGACACTCGGGGGGAAACATACAAGCTCATTTTGGACTATCCAAAGGATATGTACTCAGTGGTTTAATAGAACCAATAACACTATTAGCAATAATTGCAATTATATTATAGAGCAGGCAGAATACAGGTTTTTGGTTTTTTTTTTTTTGTTGTTGCTGTTTTTTCAAGACAGGGTTTCTCTGTAGCTTTGGGGCCTGTCCTGGAACTAGCTCTTGTAGACCAGGCTGGCCTTGAACTCACAGAGATCCACCTGCCTCTGCCTCCCAGAGTGTTGGGATTAAAAGTGTGTGCCACCACCGCCTGGTTTTGTTTTCTTGGACAGGGCCTCACTATATACCCTTGATTGGCCAGTCTAGAACTCACTATATAGATCAGGCTGGCCCCTGCCTCTTCACTGCTCTGCTGTGATTAAAGGCTTGTGGCACTATATCCAGCAGGTACAGTCAATTTTTTGTGATTGAAAGTAGGTCTCTACATAGCCAAGGCTAGCCTCAAGTTCACAATTCTCCTTTTCCAGCTGAGATTACAAAGTGATGCCAACTTTTACTTTAGAGCAAAATAAACAAAACATTTGGATTTAGGCACTAGCATAACTATAATTCCACTTTACCTTCATCACACTTTGGTGAATAGCTGCCTAAAATTAAGTATCTCGTTCATCAGTGAACCCAGACTTGAAGAAGTTTCTTCTGACTTCAGAGCTTTGCGTTCAATCCTACAAACCCTCACAGTAACTGTTAAATGTAGGTAGGTATTTTTACCGCAATAGAAGTTTTTTTTTTCCCAAAATGCTCAGAGAAATTAAGTATCAATAACTTGTAAAGGTAACCTGTTAAAGAGTGGCTAAGACTGACATCTAGAATCCATACTGTTTCATATCTGAGTATAAACAGAGATAACTCTCTTGAAATATTTATTTATGATGGCTAGTTTGGTATTGTTTAAAGAATAGTACTATGGAATTCTAATAATGTAAGACCATTTGAAGGCTAGTGCTTATCTTCCACAGGAAATGGCAACACAGCAGGAAGCAAATATAACTAAGGAGGATACTAGTTATCACCAATACTAGATATTACGTAAGAGAATAAAGGAAATCACAGACAAAAGCATTGCGGCAGTCCTAGAGATTGGAGCAGGACAAGGAGCTCTGGAAGGATGGTTTCCAGGTGGAAAACCTTAAAATCTTAACACTGTCTGTGAAGCTGTTAGCGAGAGCATTTGAACTAGCACTGCTCAATAAAGTGCAGGGTTATGACCCCACATCATTGTTCTAGTATCTTAGCACCTGTGTTTACAGTGATACTTTGCAGCAATCCATTTCGTTGATTAAACATTTTTAAAGAAATATATATGTGTGGGTGTTCTACCTGTATGTATATGCACCAACTGTAAGTCTTATGTCCTCGGAAGCTCAAAGAGGGTGTAGCATCCCCTGGAACTGGGGTCACAGTTGGGACAATAGCTACGTAGGTTCTGGGAACTGAATCCAAATCCTTTGGAAGAGCAGTCAGTGCTTTTAACCACTGCTGAGCCATCTCTCCAGTTCTCATTTCATCTTTCTTTTCTTTCTTTTTGATTTTGTCTTTGTTTTTTGAGACAGGGTTTCCCTGTAGCTTTGGAGCCTGTCCTGGAATTGTTCTTGTAGACTAGGTTGGCCTTGAACTCAGAGATCCTCCTGCCTCTGCCTCCCAAGTGCTGGGATTAAAGGTGTGCACCACCACTGCGCAGCTTCTCATTTCATTTTTCAAATAAAGCTTATTTATTAATTTTGTTTAGTTTCAGTTTTTTGAGACAGGGTTTCTCTGTGTAGTCCTGGCCATTCTGGAACTTGCTCTGTAGACCAGACTGGACTTGAATTCAATGATCCCCCTGCCTCTCAAGTACTGGGATCAAAGGCATGTGTGACCACACTTGGCTTATTTTTATTTGATAAGCACGAGCGCTTTTGCCCCCATGAATGTTATGCATGCCTGATGCCTACCGAGGCCAGAAGATGGTGGCAGATCATAAGAAATGAGTTAAAGCTGGTTGTGAGCTTCTATGTGGGTGCTGGGAATCTTCTACAAAAGCAGACAGTGCTCTTAATTAGAAAGCCGCCTCCAGCGCCTTTTCAGTGATTCTAACATTCCCCTTTGCACAACTTTAAGACGGTGCCTATAACTACAGTGTGTGTGATTTAATTATACTGTTTCAGTAGTATACAATCAGTATCATGTTCATCTTGGTGAATTCCACGCCAGTCCCAGCTTTAAATGCCGTGTAGTAAATATATACTCCTTCTCATTCAAGCTTCCTAATGGTTTCATGCAGCTGGTGTCATTACCGTTTTCCAGACAGCACAGGCTCAAAGATGTTAAACAGTACGTGCAAAAGCGACTGTCAAGCAGCAGCCAGAATCTGGCAGATTCCAAAGGTCACCCTTTTGTCCCATCTCAACATTTACCTTGGGTGATGTACAAGGTTGAATAAAAACTTTATACCTTTGTCTGAATTACTCTAATCAAAACTGAGCTCAGATGTGACCTTTGTAAATCCTTCAGGAAGAACCAGTTCTGCTCTTAACCCTTTAAGCACAACTCTATTATAGCTTACTACTAGCATACAACTTCCCTGGGGAATTTTGGAACCAAGGAATATTATCTTAACCCATATTTCTGACCCTACAGTGCCCAGTACTCTTCCTGACACATAGGAACTCCATAGTGTCGGTTAAAACGGCTGCTGCTAAGTACAAGGGAAAGGAAAGGGGAATTTAAAAACTAATGTTATGGAAAAATTTTTTTCCTTTTTATTTTTAATTATTGGTTTTTTTTTTTTTTTTTTTTTTGGTTTTTCGAGACAGGGTTTCTCTGTAGCTTTGGAGCCTGTCCTGGAACTCCCTTGGTAGACTAGGCTGGTCTCGAACTCACAGAGATCCGCCTGCCTCTGCCTCCCGAGTGTTGGGATTACAGGCGTGTGCCACCACCGCCCGGCTTGTTATGGAAAATTTATAAATCGTGCGCGGTGGATTTGAAAGAACCAATGCCAGAAAGAAGTCAAGCGGGGCAAGGTGGCACACACCGGTATGGAAAGCTGAGGCAGGCGGATCTCTGTGAGTTCCAGATCAGTCAGGGTTGTATCCAAACAAACACACAAGCACAAATCAAGATTACTGAGTCTGGCCGGGCGGTGGTGGCGCACGCCTTTAATCCCAGCACTCGGGAGGCAGAGGCAGGTGGATCTCTGTGAGTTCGAGGCCAGCCTGGTCTACAAGAGCTAGTGCTAGGACAGGCTCCAAAGCTAGAGAAACCGTCTCAAAAAATTGAGAGAAAAAAAAAAGATTACTGAGTCTGCTTGAAGTGTTTAGGGCCTAAACAAAAGGTCCTTTCGGAGAAACCGCGAGCTCTTATCCGTCACAGGCCTTCCCATCATCTTCTTCGGTCCAGCTTGCACAGGTAATTTACAGTCCCTCACGGACGGCACTGGAGTTTACGACCCTCTCTAGAGACATTCTATTTGCTGCTGCTTTTACACATCATGCATTCTCAAACACCACATCCCGGACCGTCGTCCCGCCCCCGCCCCGCCTTTCACTTTGCCTAGAAAGTTCTTTGCTTTTTCTAAAACCACTTCTCATTCTCGAAATTCAAAGTTTCCATGTCTTTCCAGTTAACTGTGCCACTGCAGAACTCTGGCCCTGCTTCCAATAAAACCTTAGCCGCGGCGTGTGCAGCTTCCTCCGGCGTAGTAACGGTTTCTTTCAACCAGCGACCCATGGCTACCTCGTCTTGGCGCGCCCAGCTCCACGACTGGGGGCGAGGTCCAACCCCTGGCGTTGGGGACGCGTTGCCGAACTTTTCGGAGGTCGGGAGTGAAGGCAAAATCCAGAAGCCAAGTGACAGGCGTCTAGTGCCGAAGTAGGCGGGCAACCGGAGAGGAGCAGACACCGACGCCGCCATTCCCCAGGGGACTGGACTTCCGACTCTCGCGAGACCCGGTCTTAGCGCTCGCTTCAGCCGCCGAGACTTGCGGGTTGCTTTCTTCCAATACAAGCGGCCACACAGCAAGCGTGAAACTTGCAGTTCCGGGTCAGTGTCCCGGAAGCGGAAGCGCGGCCTCCGTGCTGTCAAAGTTGTAGTGTTCCTCGGTCCCGGGAAGGCTTGTCCAGGTCCCTCGCTGGCTTTGGAGCGCTTCCCCCGTGAAGGGTGGGAGCGCCGGCACGGACCAGCGAGATGAGCACCATGTTTGCAGACACGCTGCTCATCGTTTTTATCTCCGTGTGCACCGCGCTGCTCGCCGAGGGTGAGAGGGGCTGTTCCTTAGACGTTCGGTTAGGCTCAGGGTGGAAGGGCACATCGGGAGCCTCACTTCCTGCGGCCTGCATGGTCTGCTGCAAAAAATCCTTGGCGTTTTCTCGAGAGAAGCGTGAGGATACTGTGGAATCCGATTTCCTTTGACATATTTGTGGATATATTAAAAAAAATAAGGAACATGTTTTGATCTGACTTTGGAAGAGGTTAATTACTGATATAGAGCAACATGTTGAAATCCTTTTGTCTCCATCAGTAACAATTAAAGATAGTTTGTTGTGACTATTCCAATAATTCCTCATTAGCATGTTCGCTTTAATATTTTAGGAATAACGTGGGTCCTGGTTTACAGGACCGACAAGTACAAGAGATTGAAGGCAGAAGTGGAAAAACAAAGTAAAAAATGTGAGTATGATGAATGTGGTGGTTTCACTTAAGGTCATTGAGTGCATGTTCACAGTGACTTTTTTGGTTTTTCTAGACAGGGTTTCTCAGTAGCTATGAAGCCAGCCCTGAAACTCACTCTGTAGACCAGGCTGACCTCGAACTCACAGAGTTCTGCCTGCCTCTGCCTCCCCAGTGCTGGAGTCAAAGGCGTATGGCACACGTTGCATAGTAACTATTTTAGGAGCACCAACTGATACTAAGAATATAAAAATAGTTCTGTGTACTTGGTTGGGGCACACGCTGAAATCTTGGCACTCAGGAGATCAAGACAGAATTGTGAGTTCCAAGCCGTCGTGGGCTACACAGAAACATCAGTCTCACATTACAGATAAAAACCGTAATCCAACTTGGTAAAAATAGAAACCAAAGATGACAGGGTTTCTCTGTTTACAGCTCTGGCTGTCCTGGAACTCACTTTGTAGACCAGGCTGACCTCGAACTCTCAGAGATCCGACTGCCTCTGCCTCCTGAGTGCTGGGATTAAAGGTGTGTACCACACCACCTGGCTTGAAATCAAAGACTTTTTTTTTGGTTTTTCGAGACAGGGTTTTTCTGTGGCTTTGGAGCCTGTCCTGGAACTAGCTCTGTAGACCAGGCTGTTCTCGAACTCACAGAGATCCGCCTGCCTCTGCCTCCTGAGTGCTGGGATTAAAGGCGTGCGCCACCATCGCCCGGCTTGTGCATTGTCTTTAATAAAGCTAAAAGGAATCTGTGTGTGGTGGAGCTCCACTTTAATCCCAACACTCAGAGATGTGGCAGGCCTGGTCTATGTAGTGAATTCCAAGCTAGCCAGAGCTGCCTATTGAGACCCTGCCTAAGGGGGAAACAAAGCTGAAGGGGAAAGGGGTCATGGCAGATGTATGTGTACAGTCTTCATGCTAAAGAAGAGGGTCCGTTCTGCTGTGAGGGACCATGGAAGCCTCCTGATGCAGGTGGTCCTAAAGTCCCTTGTGGGCTAGTTAGAATGTAGATAGAAAAGAAGCTAGGGGAGAAATTCTAAGTTGAGTGGTACCCTTTAGGGAAGCCAAGTTTCAGTTAGGTGAGAAAGTTGAAAAATGTTTGAAAAAAATGATGAAAAGAGATAAAATTTGTTGCCTTTGAAGTAAAGTTAAAAATTAAACTGGGTACAACTTAATCACATAAACAAGGTCTTGTGTAGCCCAGGCAGGCCTCAGATTTATGATATTGCAACCTCAGGTCCCCAATTCCTGGGACTTGACTACTTGAATTCTTCTTTTTGTTTATTTGTTTGCTTTGTGTTTTGTTTTGTTTTGTTTTCAGACAGGATTTCTCTGTGTAACTCTGGCTGGCCTGGACCTCACTCTGTAGACCAGGCTGGCCTCACACTCAGAGAGAGTCGGCTATCTCTGCCTCCCTGAATGCTGGGAATAAAGGTGTGTGCCGTCTCCCCCTGGCTTTTTTGAATGATTCTTTATAGGCACAATTGGTATGCAGTATTATTTTTGTTTTGTTTTCTGAGGTGGGTCTCATTTAGCCCTGGTTGGCCTTGAACTCACTATTAGCTGAGGATGACCTTGAACTGATTCTCCTGATTACCTTCCAAGGGATGGAATTACAGCCATTCACAACCACAGCTAGCTTGTTTTCTTAGAATTCTTACAGCTATCTTTATTCTCATTTCCTTACATCTTTGTAAGATTTTTTTTTGTTTTTTTGTTTTGTTTTGTTTTTCGAGACAGGGTTTCTCTGTGGTTTTGGAGTCTGTCCTGGAACTAGCTCTGTAGACCAGGCTGGTCTCGAACTCACAGAGATCCGCCTGCCTCTGCCTCCTTAGTGCTGGGATTAAAGGTGTGCGCCACCACTGCCCGTTCTTTGTAAGATTTTTAAAAAAATTTTAGACAGGATCTTTTTTGTTTTGTTTTGAGACAGGGTTTCTCTGTAACTTTGAGGCTTGTCCTGGAACTCACTTTGTAGATCAGGCTGGCATCAAACTCTCGGAGATCCTCCTGTCTCTGCCTCCTGAGTCCTGGGATTAAAGGCGTGTGCCACCACTGCCTGGTATTAGATAGGATCTTAGGTAGGCCAGGCTAGCTTTGCACTCTATTTACCTGAGGTTAACCTTGAACTTCTAATCCTCTCATTTCTGCTTACTAAGTGCTAGAATTGCAGTTATGCGCCATCGCATCCAGTTTTGGGGGTGCTGGAGATTGTACTCAGAGCTTTGTGAGTGATAAGTAAGCCCACTTTTCCAGCCAAAGTGTATTCCTTGCCTCTTCTTCCATTTCTTCCCCCTTAACTGATCTTACTCGAGGGTCTGGAGCATAGTGCTGTGATGGAGTTTGTGCCTAGCACATTCAAAGCCTTGAGTTCAACCAACCTTCAGCAGTGGTTCACATAGTAACCACTGTGGTTGGTTATATAAACGTCTCCACCTTATGGGACAGGAGACTCAGACACAGAAAGCTAATGATAGACTTACATCACAAGAAAACAAAGAACTGGAGACTAAACCCAGACTTTTGTTTTGAAGCCTAGACTTCTACAATTACAGTTCACCGTTCTTTATTCAATGTTGATAATGGCTGCTCACCATATCTAAGACCATTATATTTACCGTAACAAACAGGACTCTCTTCCAGGATTTTCTTACCTTGGGGACTTTATGCTTCTAGCAGGGAAATCCAAAAATCTTTTTAAAAAAGTCATAAGATTTCTTTGTTGCTTGCTTCTACTTACTAGCATAAAAATGCTACTAGGGCACAGTTTTTTTTTTCAGTGTAACTTTCTTGTAATTCATCTGTGATAAAGCATCTTTTTAATATGTAGTTTTATGTGTTTATTTTTACAGTAGAAAAGAAGAAGGAAACTATAACAGAGTCAGCTGGCCGGCAACAAAAAAAGAAGATAGGTGCGATATAACCTAAATAAAACTTAATTTTTTTGTTATCTTTTTATTTTTTAACATATTTTTAATTAGAGTTATATCACTTTACCCCTTTTCCTTCCTCCAGCCCCCCCAGATACTCTCTCTAGAACCCTTCCCATATCTGCCCCCATGCTCAAATTGATAGTTTCTATTCTTTCTTATTTTTACATACATATATGTCTATGCATATATAAGTATATAAATACAATGTTTTGTCTGTTTTTGTTGTTTGTGTGTATATGGTTTCAAGGCTGACTAGTTTGTATTGGATAACCAGTAAGGGGGCTCATGCCTGAGCAAAGCTAGTTCTCCCTCTCCCCTTAGTTGTCTTTAGTTCTTCGTCTAGAGGACCCTGTGACGTTTTCCCCTTCCATGTTCACGTCTATTGATATTCCCATTGTTCTGGTCTTGTTTACGCAGCCATTTCTAGAAGAGACTGTTTACCAGCAGACTTCCTGGTACTCTGGCTCTTACAATCTTTTTTCTCCCTCTTTTGTGATGTTCCCTGAGCATAGATACAGGAGTTGTGAGGTTGATGTAGTCACTGGGACCAGGTTTTCCAGGATCTGTTGATCTCTGCTTTGTGTCCAGCTGTGGTTTTCTGTGGTGGCCTCCATTTGCTGCAGGAAGCTGCTTTGATGCGGTGGTGGCTACACCTACCTGTGGTCTAAGGATGAGATGCAGAGTGTAGTAAGGAGCTAGCTATGCTGGCCTAACAAAGTGGCGGTAGTACATGGTTTTTCTCAAACTTTTATTATGTGAGCCTCCCTGTGGGTGCTGAGAAGTAAACGTAGGTCCTTTGGAAGACCAACCAGTGCTCTTGACTGCTGAGCCGTCTCTCTAGCCCCAGTAGTCTTTGCTGTGACCGCACTAGCTCCAGGAAGTCGGCTAGGTTTCTAAGCATGATTTCCCTCTTGTTTAGTAGGCCTTGAGTCCAGTCAGACAGCTGCTGGTTATCATCACTCTGTGAGCACCACTTAGAGCACTTTTATTTAAGTGGGAAAACTTTGGCACTCTTCTATATTTAAACATTCTGTTAGTGCAAAGTAAGTAACAGGTTGTTGCACTTATTCACTTCATTTTGTTGAATGATATTGAAACAAAATGCTTTTGTAACCTCTAGACAGTGTTAATTTATTCAAGAATTATGCTGTGTTCAATACTTTTGTACTAACCAGTTTATTAATTCTTTTCAGAGAGACAAGAAGAGAAACTAAAGAACAACAATCGAGACCTGTCAATGGTGAGAGGCCAGAGACCACATAAGCTGTTTTTTATTTTATTTTTTTTTTAAGCAAAAGTCCTATTTGCATCAAATGCATTGCATTTAGGTTTTTTGTTTTTTTGTTTTGAGACAGGGTTTCTTTGTGTAGCCATTGCTGTCCTGGAATTTGCTTTGTAGACCAGGCTGGCCTCAAACTCAGAGAAGTTTGCCTGCCTCTGCCTCCTGAGTGTGGGGATTAAAGGTGTGTGCTGCCCCTCTCGGCTACATTTAAGTTCTTTGGCTGATTTAAGTTCTTACACTTTATCACTTTTCAGGGGTATAAGTAATAATAATAGGTATTATTGGACTAAATAGAAAAAATGTGCTGCCACATTTAAACTTCTTTTTGAAGCTACCATGGTGGTGCATACCTTTAATCCCAGCACTCAGAAGCAGAAGCAAGTGGAATCTCTCTGAGTTCCAGGCCTTTCAGGGTTGCGTGGGGATACCTTGCCTCAAAGAAACAATGCTTTGGGGGGTTATATTTGTTTCCTTCAGAAGTGTCTTGCCCTTTTTGTCCCCCGCACCGATATATCCAAGTTTTCGTATGCAATGGAGTGATGAGCACAAACACCAGTAGAGATAAAATGCTGGCGCAATAACATATGTGCAGTTGTTTCCATCACTTAGGATACAGTAGTTACTATGACACGCATGTCTCGGTTTTTTTGTTTTGTTCTATTCTGTTTTGGTCTTTCAAGACAGGGTTTCTCTATGTGTCTTTGGAGCCCTGACCTAGAACTTGGTCTGTAGACCAGGCTGACCTCTAATTCACAAAGATCCTCGTGTCTCTACCTCCTAAGTGATGGGATTAAACGCATGCGCCACCACCACTCTGATCATGTCTTGCTTTTTAAAAAAGTTCTTTTTAAAGTTTTATTCTTTTTAAAATAACTATTATTACTTATTTTATGTGTATAGACATTTTTACCTGCATGTGTGTCGTGTACCATGTACATGCCTGGTGCCTTCAGATTTGAGTACTAGGAATTGAACCCAGATCCTCTCTGGAAGGAGCAGCCAATGGTCTTAACCACTGTTTCATATATCCAGCCCCCTTTTTGGTTTTTCAAGACAGGGTTTCTCTGTGGCTTTGGAGCCTGTCCTGGAACTAGCTCTTGTAGACCAGGCTGGTCTCGAACTCACAGAGATCCGCCTGCCTCTGCCTCCCGAGTGCTGGGATTAAAGGCGTGCGCCACCACCGCCCGGCCCCCTTTTTAGTTTTAAATACAATTATTTTTCCACCTGTGTCCGTACTGAATCTTGGGTTTATGCTGTTTATATAATTCCAGTATAGGGGTGGCACATTGTAAATAGTTAAGAGTTTTGGTTGTTTGTCATACAAATGTAAGGAGAAGTGATTTCCTAGCCCTCTTACTCCTCACTTGACTCAGGACTGCCTTTAAGTTCTGTGTTTTTAGCAATAGCACATCTCAAGATTCCATGAGTTTCTTCACTTACTGAGAGATCTTGGCTATGCTTCTTCATTTTCTAAAAATTCTTTTCCAGGATGACTATAATTTACAGATAGTATTTATTTTTTCCTGACACATGGTCCTACTATGTACCCCTGTCTGGCCTGGAACTCACTTTCTAGACTAGATTGGCCTCAAACTTAGAAGTCTGCCTCTCCCTCCTTAGTGCTGGTACTAAAGGTGTGTGGACCTGGCTACAGGGAAATACTTTAAAAAGTGAGTTTTCTTACCTTTAGCACATTTTTAAACATGTTCACTATTTGGAAATTATCTGAAAACCGTCTATATGTATTTATGGGATGTGGCATTTAATAAGAACTTTTTTTTTTTTTTGGTTTTTCGAAACAGGGTTTCTCTGTGACTTTGGAGCCTGTCCTGGAACTAGCTCTGTAGACCAGGCTGGTCTCGAACTCACAGAGATCTGTTAATAAGAATTTAGTTGCACATAACATGATACCAAAATCACAATGGTCTACCATGTTGCTTTCTTTCTGTTGCTCATGAAATCAAGAGGTTGGCAGCCCTAAGCTTAGCATGCCCTCAGTCAAAATTCTCTTGTCTGATTAATGCTTTTCCTTGAGGTGTTTTACTCTTCATTCCAGCCACCCCACCCCAGCCCTTGAAAAAAATCCTACGAATATTCAAGTTTGTCATTTTAAAAAGTGCTTTTCAGATCCGGGTATTGTAGTTGTACATGTCTGTGATCCTCAGCAGGTTTAGGCAGAGTCAGTGAGATCAAGAATTCAAAACCAGCCTTGGCAACATAACCAGACTTTATCATAATAATAATAGAACATAGATCCCAGTGAACACTTGTTATTGCTGACTGGTTGGCCAGAAAGGGGCCTCAGAGCTATCCCAGTTCAAGTAAGGAGAGGAGAAACTGCAGGTGGAAGAAGAGCTTTTTGTCAAGGAGAACTTTTTTTTTTTTTAAAGATTTATTTATTTATTATGTATACAGCATTCTGTCTGCATGGATGTCTGCACGCCAGAAGAGGGCACCAAATCTCATTACAGATGGTTTTGAGCCACCATGTGGTTGCTGGGAATTGAACTCAGGACCTTTGGAAGAGCAGCTAGTGCTCTTAACCGCTGAGCCATCTCTCCAGCCCCCCAAGGAGAACTTTTTGTTTTTCATTTGTTTGTTTTTGAGACAGGGTCTCACTGTGTAACCCTGTCTGATGTCAAACTAACAGGATCAGCATGTGTCTGCGTCCCAGTGTATGCCACCACACCCAGTGGAAACCTTTTAAAAGAAATTACATGACACTTCAATTTTTGGAGGATGTCTTATTTCTTTATTTTTAGTGTGAAATGATCTTTTTTTGTTGTTGTTGCTTTCCTTATAGGTACGAATGAAATCCATGTTTGCAATTGGCTTTTGTTTTACTGCCTTAATGGGAATGTTTAATTCCATGTGAGTAACCCTTTATCTTCTTCTGCCTAATAAATGTTATTCTATGTTTGCATGCAAATGAGCGTAAGATTTTTATCAATACTTTGTCAGAATTTCAAAGTTATAGCCTCGTACTTGGAAAGCTGAAGCCATAGTATTCTGAGTTTGAGGCCTACCTAGAACTTCATAGCCAAATCTTCTCTCAAAAGTAATGGAAGAAAGAAAATAAAATTTTACAATTAAAAACGAAGTTACAAGAATAGTAAATCTGTTATCCAGATTTACAGTTGTTATTTCACCTCAGTTGTTTTTTCTCATATACATTATTGTTTTTCCTCATAAACATTATTATACACATATTAAAAAATCCTTTTCATTGTGTCTATTTATTGTACATGGTACTATGTCACAAGTATATATTGTACATTGAGCGTATTTCCCCTATACTGTTCACCATTTTTGTTTGTTTGCTTTTTGTTTATTGAGACAGGTTTTCTCTGTGTAGCCTTGGCTGTCCTGAAATTTACTTTGTAGACCAGGCTGGCCTTGAACTCAAAGATATCCACCTGTTTCTGCCTCTTGAGTGCTGGGATTAAAGGCTTGTGCCACCACCACCCTACTTCCTACAGAGATTTTTTTATGAATATATAATGTGATTTGAACATATCCTCCCATCATATATCTTTAATAATCATTTGAGAATATGTAGTAGGCTTCATGCTTCTGTACCTATAACCACTCCAAGGACAACTTGGAGGAATCTGTTCCTTCTTTCCATCAGATAGGTCCAGGGATTTGAACTCAGGTTGTTAGGCATGATGGCAAGTGCCTTTACCCTTTGGGCCATGTTGCCATCCTATTTTTTAAAATAGCTTCAAAATAAGTATCTAAATAATTTTTTTAATAAAGAATACAGTCATTATAGTACTTCTCACCCTATGGGGCATGACCTCTGGATTCCAGTGATCCTTTCACATGAAAGATCTAAAATCATCAGAAAATACAGATATTTACATTATGATTTATAATTGTAACAAAGTTACAGTTATAAAGTAGTAACTAAATAATTTTATGGTTGGGAGTCACCACAACATGAAGAACTAACTGTATTAAAGGGATGCAGCATTAGGAAGGTTGAGAACCACTGACATACTCTTTGTGGGCTTTTTGGTTTTTTGAGATAGAGTTTCTCTGTTTAACCCTGGCTGGCTTTCCTGGAACTCATTTTGTAGACCAAGCTGGCCTTGAACTCAAGAGATCCTGCTGCCTCTCAACTCCTGGGACTAAAGGAGTGTGCCACTAGTCCAGGCTCATAGTAACTTTTTAAACCTACTTAATAGGGAGAACATTTATTTTTTAGATATAAACTTAGGCTTATATAATTCAATATGCTCTTCTTTTTAAATTGCTTACTAATATGCTTCTCCAAACTGAAGGTATTCATATAAAAAGGTTTTGACTCTTAAAATAGTCTTAACAACTATAATCTTGTTCAGCGATGAGGTACTGTTGTTTAAACAAGCATGTAGCAGAGCGGAGCAATTACGGTACTGCTTTGACAGAACTAGATAAGCATCCAGAGTTCACCTGAACTACAGCATGTCAATAGAGTTGCCTGGCTTTCTTCTTACCTCTCGCTCTCTCTCTTTTCTCAAACTTCCTTTTTGTCTGTTCTTCTGTTTCTCCTTCCAAAGTGTTTCTCCATATGTTTCAGTGCTAGCACAATTTTACAGGAAGGCCAGGCCATAGTGGTGCACACACTCAGGAGGCAGAGGCATCATCTCTGAATTCAAGGCCAGCCTGGTCTACAGAGCGAGTTCCAGGACAGCCAGAGCTATACAGAGAAGCCCTGTCTCAAAAAACAAACAAACCAAACAATTTACATAAAGAGAAATAAGTCAACGATACATTTGTTGTAAAAGGAGCTCCTGGCCGCCTGGCTAGCTTATACCCCGAAATAACAACAGACAAATTATATTCATTTAAATACTGCCTGGCCCATTATTTCTAGCCTCATATTGGCTAACTCTCACATCTTAATTAACCCATTTCTATTAATGTGTATTGTCACTTGACCGTGGCTTTCCGGCATGAGTCTAACCAGTGTCCTTCTCAGAGAGGAGAGCCATGGTGTCTGCCACACTGCCTTCTTCCTCTGAGAATTCTGTTCTGTCTCTCCGCCTATCTAAGTTCGCCCTATCAACTATGCCAAGGCAGTCTCTTTATTTAACCAATGAAAGTAACACCTAGACAGAAGACCCTCTTTCTTACACCATACATCGATGAGCATTATGATAGAAATGTGTGGAAGTATACTAGGGAAGGAAGAAGAAAGTGGTTATTTTTATCTAGGTGAGGGATTTAGAGAAAGTAAAATTCCTAGCCAGACATGATGGCACATGACTTTAATATCCCAGCACTGGGGAGGCAGATGCAGGCAGATCTCTGTGAATTCAAGGCCTGCCTGCTCTATGTAGTGAGTACAAGTCAGCCAGAACTACCTAGTGAGACCTTAACTCAAAAAGAAAACAAAAAAACCCACAAATTCTACTTAGATAATCATTCTTGGAATCATAGGCCTTTAGAAGTGGAAAGCATTGGGTAACTTTCCAGGGTATCTAAAAATCCCACGATGTCTTTCATTATATTTCCCCCATTTATTGTTTTTGTGTATGGTAATGAAGGGCACACCACGGTATTCGTTTGGATGCTGAAGGACAACTTTTAAGAACTGATTCACAGCTTCAACTATACAGCGAGACCCTGTTTCCAAGAGGAAAAACAACACCCAACATTAGACTAAGAAAGGGAAGGTGCATGCTCCTAGGGCTAGGGAAGCAGCCGGAATGCCAAAGAGCACTTTCTTTCCAACTTGCTCCTCTTCTTGATTTCATTCAGTGGAAATAAAAGGTTAGAACTAGGAAGCTGTAGGCAATGCTCTAGCAATTAAATTTAAATTTTATTTCTATAAAAGGAGCATAATGTTTCCTGAGAGCCATACTTTGTGAATAGGTTTTCAGGTCTGAAAAATAATTCCTGGGGCATAGTTGGTACAGTGCTTGCTTGCCTGGCATGTGGAAAGTCCTAGGTTCAGCACCTAGCACTGCATGAACTGGGCCTGGTAGCCTATGCCTGCAATCCCAGCACTTGGGAGGTAGAGGCAGTAGGTTCAGAGTTGTCTAGGGTTGCCTAGGCTAAATTTGCCTGTTATTTAAAAAGAAAATAGCTCCTTTCCTGAGTCCAAATACGCTTCTCTGTACCTCTACTCATGAGTAGCAGTTGTGCCTGGGATTTGCAAAGCTTTAAGGAAACAATCTCCCTTGCCCCAACTCTTCTTTCCTTTCTTAGGTTGGCTACAATGTTTAGCTATTTCTCATAAAATCTCCTAGTCCTATGTTAAAAAAAAAATCACTACAAGTCAGTCTTTGCCAAAAAGCTCAAGAAATCTCTACATGGTGGTAGAACACACCTTTAATCTCAGCACTCAGGAGGCAAAGGCAGGTGGGTCTCTGAGTTCACTATCAATGTGCTCTACAGAGGGAATTCTGGGACAGCGAGGGAGAGAGAGAGAATTGTGAACCCAACAGTTTCCTATGAAACCAAACATTAGATTCCAATCTATTATAAGTTCTTTGTTTTAGAATATACCTTACCCAAAATACTTTTTAACGCTTTAAAATATTTAAGTTTTTTAAAACTTTTTAAAAAAATTGTCTGTGTGTATATGGTTGGGAGAGGTGCCTGTCTGGAAGTCAGAGGACAACTTGCAGGTGATGATTCCCTCCTTTGTCACGTGGGTGACAGGATGGAACTCAGGTCATCAGGCTGGACAGCAGGCACCTTTTCATAATGAGCCGTCTTGCTGGCCCCTAAAAGTTAGTTTTTGTAGAAATAGGAGCGGCGGGCTGCGTCCCGGCACCCGGCCGCCCACATGGCTAGCTCTACCCGAAATAATTACACGGACACTGTGTTCATTTA
>NW_004949168.1:3076-16343 GCF_000317375.1 Microtus ochrogaster | reverse complement strand
CTCACTTCCTCTTCCTCCCAGCGTCTGCTCCTCCCACCTATGTTCTAACCTATCAGGCCAAGCAGCTTCTTTATTTAATCAACCAATGACCTTCCTCCATCAAATTTTCATTAAAATTTGCATGTTCACATCTACCAGATGTCTTGATACTTGAAGATACTTATGGGTGTTTTGCCTGCATGTATGCACCTTGTGCAAACCTGATGTCTGCGGAGGTAAGACATCAGGAACTGGAACTGGAGTTATAGATAGGATTTTTCTGTGTTACCAGTCCTGGCTGTCCTGGAACTCACTCTGTAAACTAGGCTGGCCTTAAACTCACAGAGATCCACCTGCCTCTGCCTCCTGAGTACTGGAATTAAAGGTGTGTGCCACCATGCCTGGCTTAGTTCAATTTTTAATATAGCATATATTAATAGCTATAGTTGGCACGATAAAAGTCTGCTGGGTCCTCTATAATTTGGCAGGGTCTGTTCTTCACACCAGAAGCGTGGAGGACCACTTGTTTAGAGAGCACTGGTTAGCCTGGACCCTTTCCTGCATCACTGCATTTCAGTCTTTGTCAAAGTGTTCTAGCTGTGCCCAGATGGTTTTCTAAACATAACAGTTCTTTGCTTTTATTTTTCCATTTTAGATTTGATGGTAGAGTGGTAGCAAAGCTCCCCTTCACCCCTCTTTCTTACATCCAAGGATTGTCTCATCGAAACCTGCTGGGCGATGACACCACAGACTGCTCCTTCATCTTTTTGTACATTCTGTGTACTATGTCAATCCGACAAGTGAGTATTCATACCCTGCATTTATATGTATAGCTTTCCTTTCTGTCCGTGCTCAAGCTCGCTTTACTTCTGTAACGCTGGGAACGCTCATCTTTCAGTTGCTCGTTTTAGAATTCTAGTGTATTGTTTACAACTATATTAAATGCCTGAAAATCTAGATTACTGACTTTAGGGAAAGCAAAAGAAAGCTTCAGTGGCCAAGGCTGAGAGCAGCACAGAATATGGGGTGACTTGCTCTCACTGCTGCACCGAGTGTCAAGGTGAAGAACTCCGCCGTAGCATGACATCTTAGTCTACCCGCTCAGCATCTTGTTTCTCCAAGCAGTTTTCCCTTTCCATTTTTCTCCTTCGTTTCAGTAAACATGTCATTTAAAAGCCATCAGAGTTTTTAAACTGGTTTTTATTCTCAAAAATGACAAGGACTTTCGAGACCAGCCTGGTCTACAGAGCTAGTGCCAGGACAGGCTCCAAAGCCACAGAGAAACCCTGTCTCGAAAAACCAAAAAAATAAAATAAAATAAAATAAAAAAATGACAAGGACTCATTTAATTGACCCCTGTCCCTGCAGAATAACTGAGCAAAGATGCCTTGTATGTTTTGTCTAGAATTATATTGCTATGTTTGTTAGCTGGACAAGTGTGGTATCGTTATGTGTTCTCAAATGTCTTATTTCAAATTGTTTTTATTTCTCAGAATCCTTCGCCTAGTGCTAAATACATTGTAGGTGTCAAGGAAATAGTTGTCAGTTTTTGTTGTTTTTAATTTTATTTTTTGAGACAATCTTTTTTTTTTTTATTTTATTGAGAAAAGGAAAAAAAACAAGTTTCCACCTCCTCCCAGCCTCGCTTTTCACTCCCCTTCACCCAGTCCCCACGTCCCACTCCTCTCCCCCTCCCTCTCCAGTCCAATGGGCAGTCAGGGTTCCCTGCCCTGTGGTAAGTCCTAGGTCCTCCCTCCTCCGTCTATATTTAGGAAGGTGAACATCCAAACTGGCTAGGCTCCCTCAAAGCCAGCACATTAAGTAGGATCAAAACCCCGTGCCATTGTCCTTAGCTTCTCATCAGTCCTCATTGTTCGCCATGTTCAGAGAGACCAGTTATATCCCATGCTTTTCCCTTCACAGTCCAGCTGGCCTTGGTGAGACAATCTTATATATCCCAAGCTGGCGTTAAATGCCGAATCCTCCTAACTGTACTTCCCAAGTGCTGGGATTACAGGCATATGCCTTCACACCTGGCTTTTAATGCCCAAATTTTAAAAGCTGGGAATTGGTCAGGTATGGTGGCACATGCCTTTAATCCCAGCACTCAGGAGGCAGAGACAGGCAGAAGGAAGAAAGAAAGAAAAGAAAGTGAAAGAAAGAAGGGAAAGGGCTGGAAAAAAAAAAGATCATGTTTTTGCCATGTGGTGGTGGTGGTGGTGGTTTACACCTTTGGAAGCAGAGGCAGGCAAATCTCTGAGTTCAGGTCATCCAAACCTGGTCTACAGAGCAAGCTTAGCCAAGGCTACTTAAAGAGACCCTGTCTTGAAAAACAAAAACAGAAAAACCCTGGAAATTGGTAACATATTACTCTTTTGTGCAGTGGCAGTGTTTTTGTTTTTAATTTTTTTACACATATATGTGAAGTTAATTTGTTTTTTGTTTTTTGTTTTTTAAGACAGGTATCTCTGTGTAAGCTTTGGATCCTGTCCTAGAACTTGCTCTGTAGACCAGGCTGGCCTCGAACTCACCATGATCTGCCTGCCTCTGCTTCTTGAGTGCCTCTCGGATTAAAGGCGTGCAACACCACTGCCCTACTGTGAAGTTAATTATAAAAGTAATACAAATGCAGATTTTTCTTTCTCTAGCCTGACCTACTAATTATTGGTCTTTCTAACTCATTCTAAAATTTTCATTAAATATGAGTTATATTGTATGCTACATATATTTAAATGCTTTGTGATAAATACAGTTTAAAGGGGTCCTTTAAGTTGTATTTGTTACTTCATCATATTCTGACAAGGGATTAAAGGGAGTATGTACTTCTAAAGGAGCCTAAGTCTGGACATTTTCCCATTGTCTTAATTGCAACAGATAATGAAGGAGTAATGAAGGATAGGAAGTTGAGATGTGTAAAACTGTGTACACTGAATATCATTTGTTAAGCAGAATTTTAGCATAGTAAGGGTGGTGGAAGAGAACCCACTAGACTAAGAATCAATTGTAGGTTTAAATTATAACTTTTTTGAGATAGGTCTAATGTGGCTCAGGCTGGCCTTGAACTTTTGATCCCCTGGCCTTCACCTCCTGAGCACTGGAGTTACGGACATGTGCCACCACATCCACTTTACCTCTGCTCTCAATTTAGCTTTGTCGTTCTGGAGCATCCATATGCCTTTTCATAGTTTAGTTTCTTCAGATACCAAGTGAAGGAATTGAGAAGAGAAAGGAGATAATCCCTGAGGTTTTTCTTAAGAAATGCTGGGTCACTGTTGGCCTTTACTTCACCTTGGCTCACTCAGAAGCCCTCTCCATTCTTGTTAAAGCATATGCCAATTGATTTCCTAGTCAGCTGTCTGTTCAGGAGTGCTCTTTAGCACACCCACGCCTGTCTGCTCCAAGAGTCCATTGTTTTCCAAAACCTGTTTATCTGGTTTTGCTTGTTATTGTTGTTATGTAATTAAATTTAATGTTATATTAGCCAAAGAAATCAGAACATAAAATACTTGTTTTTTTTTTATAGGATCTTCTTCAGTACTTTTTACAAAACTGAATAGTTTTTTTTCTTAAAAAAAAAAACCTATTTGTTGCATTAGATAATGTTGACAGAAGTTTCTGTCCCACCAGCAGCTTCCAAATAAATACACTGAGGTTTATATTACTTATAAATGCTTGGCCAATAGCCCAGGCTTGTTACTAACTAGCTCTTACATTTTAAGTTAACCCATAGGTCTTATTTATGCTCAGCCACATGGTGGTACTTTTATTAACATCCCCTGCTCCCTCTGAGTTGGCCTGGCAACTCCTGACTCTGTCCTTTTTCCTCCCAGCATTTTCCTAGTTTGACTCCCCTGTCTAACCTTATTCTGTTCAGCTTTTGGTCAGTCAGCTATTTATTAAACCAATCGTAGTGACATATATTCACACAGTGTAAAGGACTGTTCCACAACAAGATACAATTAAGATAAAGAAAAAGATGGAAAGGATTTATAAATCTAAAAATTTGTCAGGCAGTGGTGACTCACGCCTTAAATCCTAGCTCTTGGGAGGCAGAGACAAGCAGATCTCTCTGAGTTTGAGGCCAGTCTAATCCTCAAAGCAAGTTCCAGGACAGCCAGGGCTGTTAAACAGAGAAACTCTGTCTTGAAAACAAACAAAAGGCCGCTTTTTTGGATTAGCAGACTCAGGTCCCGTCAAGTATGTACGGCTCTTACTTTTGTGATCTTCATTATTTAAAAATATGACATAGTCACCCAGTTGCAGGTAACAGGACTTTGAGTTTGTGTCATTCTCATTGCTGAGAAGGGTGTAAAGCACTTTTTATGGCTTTTATTAAAATCAATTATTAATGTGCTTGCTTTACAGAACATTCAGAAGATCCTTGGCCTTGCCCCTTCTCGAGCTGCCACCAAGCAGGCTGGTGGATTTCTTGGCCCCCCACCTCCTTCTGGAAAGTTTTCTTGAAAGAAAGCAGAATTCTTTATTTCCTGTCTACTTTCTAGACATTCCCATCAGACTGCCAAGGCACCTGGCCACATTCTAGTTTGAGTTATTTCTCAGCTGTTTGGATATGATCGGAATGAGAATGGCGTTTAACTAGTGGGTTAGTTCTCTCAGCCATGGATGACTCTAGTAAGTGGACGCATTGGTCAAATTTGAGTGATTTTTATGTAATCACAAAGATCATCTTTCTTCTATCACTTAAGTATTTCTGTGGGACAATGATCAAGCCTGTGTATGTGCCATGTACCATAGAAGCAGACTGTCTATGAACATTAGACAGCTAGGAGGAAAAACAGTTTGTATAACAACTTAATAGGAAGTTTTCGTTGTTTTTTAAAAAGCCAAATATGTCCCTTATGTTTGATTTGATAACAAGCCAAATTTTTAGCTGTTTCATTTAGAGAGATATTTGATTTTTTTTTGCAAAATAAAATATTTTCTTTAATCTAAACATAAGGGTAAGCATTGGCCCAGAAGAGCTAAAATAAAATTTTGTCATGTGTTCCTATACTAACCTTGTCTCATATGTTCAAAATATGGAATTGTCCTAGCGTACAATTTGAAAGTGTTCTAGTTTGCTTTCTGTTGCTTTGATTAAGATTGTGGTCAGAAGCAACTTAGGGGAGGAAAGGGTTTATTTCACCTTACACTGCCAGGTCACAGTTCATCCTTGAGTGAAGTAAAGGTTAGAATTCAAGCAGGATCCAAAGCAGAAGGCATGGAAAAACGCTGCTTACCAGCTCTCTCTCTGGCTTGCCTCAGCTAGCTTTTTTATACAGCCCTGGCCCACCCTGTCTAGAAGACTCTACAGTACAGAGGCCTGGACTGGGCCTCCTACATCACTCATCAGTGAAGACAGTCTCTCCCAGACATGGCTATAAGCCAGGCTGACCTGGGTGATTTCTTAAGTTTCCCCTTGCCAGGTGACTCTGGGTTATGTAAAGTTGACAATAAAAACTAGCACAAAAAGTAAGAGTAAAAAGGAAAGGGAGAACACCATGATTAGATAATCTGTGCTTATCTGGTGTGATTCTGCTTGACTTGAAAGAAACAGCTTCATGGGAGAGGGCTGGTTTCTCTTTACTGGAGACAATACTTGGAGTCTGATCTCAGAGCACTGCTCATGGAAACAGTTGTTTCTAGAGCTTTCTGTGAACATAATATTTGCTGTTTTAAAGCAGATTACATCATGAGCTCATACTGTCCAAGCTACAGCATCTATTTTACTTCTCTGGTTTGTATTTCCTTTATCAAACCATGTTTAGAATTACAGTTTTTAGTGCAGACCTGATGGAAGTGGAGTACCACACAATTGCCCTCTGGTTTATTCTCAGACACACCCAGAAGTCTCAACTGACTGCAAGCATTAGCCAGCAAGGCAACCGAAGCTTCTAGAATGTATTGATTTTGGTAGGGAGCAGTGCATCGCATTGGGAACTCCCAGTCAGATAACAGATTTCCAGTAATATTTCCGAGATTTTAACTTTCAGAGACTCTCTGTTTTAAGTGATTTGTTTAGCAGTGTTGGGAACAACACCTGGGCCTTGTGCACTGAGCGCTTCATCACTGAGCGGCATCCTGAGCTCCTGAGTTTGCGTTTGAAATTCATGTCACAACTGTACAGTGTTTGAATGGGTTTCTAGGTCACCAGCAAAATCCTAGAGATGGAGGTGGTTACACTCGTGTAATGAGTGTAACTGTTCTCAAGACTCTACCTGTGAGAAAGATGGTGCAGAAGGTTCCCCAAAACAATTTCAATTTTAAAACAGTGGTGGGGTCATCAAGAACACCCCTGAAGCGATACTTCTGGGGAGCACAGAAAATCTCGAGTGAGTGTGTGCTGTTGATGAGTACAGCCATGTCAGGGACGCCCCTGTCTCAGACGCATGTGGATGGCAAGACCTTCCCCCGCTTGAGTATGGAAACAGGCTGTGTTCAGAAAGTATCAACTGCAGCTTTCTCCTCTCTGATGACTTCAGTCTGAGTCCATTCCCCTACGGACCCCTCTCACCCCCCGCCACCACCACCACTAATACTAGCTAGAGATGAGTTAACCTGCCTCTTATATAACACACCGAGTTTCTAGACCGTTGGTGTCTCTATCACAGTGCACAGCCCACCTGATCTCAGATTTTTCTCTGCATGTCTGTCATTGACCATTTAGGGCAACCCCAAATGCCATGCTTGTCTTGGGAGATATTGCTACCTTATTCTTTTCCAATATTTGATGGCCCACAGACTCTGGGTAAAGAAATCACTATGAGGGGGATGTCACCAACACTTGCTCACTCATCTCCCAGTTCTCAACCTGGTACCCCGCTCTTCTTCCTTCTTTGGCAATGATTTTTATGTAGTCATATCTGATTGTCTTACTTCTCTGAGAACAGCCACTCCATGGCCCCTACTGTCCTTTAAGTCAGTTTAAACTGTTGCGCACACATCATCACCCCAAGGCAGATCTCAGTTCTCCCTCCTACACCTCTGTTCCCTGCTTCCTGAATCCCAGGCTTCAGTTATCAAAGCTGACTAAATAAATTCTTTATTTTTCTTGTGGGTTTTTTGTTTGTTTTGTTTGAGGCTTTCCTGTCTGTCTGCTCTGTCTGGTATGTTGTGTCTGATTTTCTCCTGCTGTCCTAGGAGTCACCATCTTGTGCAAGGTTTCTCTGACCTTGACATGGTTAGGTTAGACTTCCCTCCTTATGCTTCTGTTTAAGCTTCTCATAAAAGTCATTTGTTAAATGATGAACAATGACCTTTCTAACCCTCAGTCTCCTGATCTGAAAAATGGGGCTAATAACCTTGGGAAAGCTCTTTACAGTCTCTATGTATCTGAGTCTTTGGATAACCTGTCTGACGCTTGCCCACCTTGCTTTGAATGCTCTCCGTGTTCATGTTCTTTGGTTCCTACAGTGGTTTATTTAAGTTGGTTACATATTATGTGACTTAATGAAATACACAAGTGAGTATTTGCTTCTATGAAAACTAGGTTGAATGGTTTAGAGTGACCTAATAAACCAATTTCCTGTCCTGCCACCATTAGAGAACAGCATCCATCACCCTTTGCTACTTCATGGTCTTGGGCCTCAGCAGGGGCTACAATTTAACAGAATGTCAGTGAACTGGGGCATAACCCATCCACTGGAGTCCCCACCAAACACACCAGAGTCCTGCGGGACATGATCCTGGAGGCATGTGCCTTCATCCATAGGAATGCTGCTGCATGTACTCAAGGTATCTATGGACAAGCGTGTTCAAGCTCGTCAGGTAGAAGATGAGAAAGTAGAGCGACTGAGAAATGTGAGTGATGTGATGGTGGCCATGGGCTGTAGCCAAAGATTGATCCCATTGTCCCCTACAACCATTTACTATGCTGTACACATGCAAATCAAGTTGTTTCCTTGTAACTGACATAGCAAAGACTTAATAACAAAATAAATCAGGTTCTCTGTATGATTTGCTTTCTTAGGTGTTTCAGTTCTTATTACATTTTAATGAAATCAAAAACAGAAATCGGGTGATACCCTCAGCATGATTTATGTAGAAACAGTGAAAGTCCAATCAATAGACTAATAGATGAACAAAAGAATTGACCCTTCATCAACCAGCTGGAGGGGAAGGGAACCAGAGAGGATAACAATTGAGAGCAAAATATAGTGATGCAGTTATGCAAATGTCACGATGAACCCAATACTTAGTATGCTAACCTAGAAGTTACCTTTAAAAAGAGTGGATGCTGAGAAACCCTGTCTCGAAAAACCAAAAAAAAAAAAAAAAAAAAAAAAAAAAAGAGTGGATGCTGGGCTACCAGGGTGGCTCAGTGGGTAAGGTGGTTGTTGAGCCAGGCATAGCAGATTATGCTTGTAATTCCACTTATTTTTACCATATACTAAGTTCTAATGGCACTAGACAGGAAAAAGAAAAGCCTATCCTAACCAGGAAAGAGTTTTCTTTCTCTGTGGGCCTGAAGTATTGGAAGAATCAGGAGATGCATGTGGTGTGCCGATCTGCCCTCTCTTGTAGTCCTGCTCCTGAGAGACTGAGAGGGGAGGTCACATGAGTCAGACACAGCTTCTGGGACACCCATCACAATTTTTGTCATTTTGTTGTTAAATCTTGGGCACTGGAGAACACTGCTCACCTTAGTTGTGGTGGTGTTCTTTAAGGCTTTAAATGTGTTCATGGATAACTAGGTGAAAAAGGTCAAGCCAAAACAACCAATTTTCTAGAAAGGCAGCATTCAGAAGTGTGACTTCTGCCCTCAAAGATGCAACAGTCTACCTTCTGGCAGCCTCTGCCACTGTAGGCATCAAGGTATGACTGCATTCCTTCCTCTGTGGACCAACAGCGTGTGACACATCTGTGCAAGAATCTGCTTTGAAACCGTACAACTAGTAGGTGCTGTGAGAGAAGGACACGATCCAAAGTGACCGGAGTACTCAGACAAAAGTCAGACAAAGACGCCATCCATCGTGGTGCGCGGCACTGACTCAGTACCTCCTGACTTTTCCTAGGACTTCTGGATCACAGAGTCAATCACACCATCCCCTGAAGGGTTTAGGTGCAATTAGTGATAAAAGCAGACATACCTCCAAGAGGAGACTGGAGAAGAACCAAGCTGGGTCTCTCGGGAATTGTACATGAGATAACAATATGTCCATGCTAAGTCCAGACCACAGTTACTGTATCAAGCTGCTCCACAGCGCTCCCTGGAGTTGGACATATTTCACTAGGAATATGGTCTTCCTTTTTTTTTTAAATATTTATTTATTTATTATGGATACAATATTCTGTTTGCATATATGCCTGCTAGAAGAGGACACTAGACCTCATTACAGATGGTTGTGAGCTACCATGTGGTTGCTGGGAATTGAACTCAGGTCCTTTGGAAGAGCACGCAATGCTCTTAACCACTCAGCCATCTCTCCAGCCCTGGTCTTCCTTTTCTTTGATCTGCACTAGTGACTTGGTCCAATGATAAATATGTGAAACATTTTGGAGGAAACAAAACCAACCCAAGTTGGATATGGATTAGTTTCCTGCAGTCAATTGTTTTACCCAAGAACTAACTCCCGGAGACCTAGATTAGTCTGTTAGGTCCCTTTGTCCAGTAGATCTCATTGATAAAGTGCGAGACTGTGAGCGTGCGTATTCCATTCCTTTCAGGGCTTATTTACACTCAATGTTCATTCATAGATAGTTTAAGAGACACCATGTAAATAAAAAATCTTATCTTCTCCAACGATAAATAATAAAACCAATCCCTTGCTTATCTCAGTAGCACAAGAAAGATTAAAACACCTAGAAGACTTTAAATAATGATGACTACTGAACAAAGCTCACGGCTGCAGATTACCTCCTTAGCTACAGCTCAGTCCTCAAGTGATCTTGCACTGTGAGTATCACTTTCATAGAGTGATTTGTTTTCCACCCTTGTCAAAGCAGCTCAGCAACCATTAATAACACACAGTGTCCTGGGTGGGTGGGGGGAGATTAGCAGTAATGCTGGCAATACATTCTGCCATGGAGGTAGGTACACAGAGAAGGAAGCCACTGATACTGTTTGGGGAAGTCTTGAACTACTGTGTCAGTGAAAGTTAGTAGAACTTTACCTTCTTCAGGCAGTGGTGGTGCACACCTTTAATTCCAGCACTCAGGAGGCAAAGTCAGGTAGATCTCTGAGTTTGAGACCAGTCCGGTATACAGACAAGTTCCAGGATAGCTAGGAATACACAGAAAAACCCTGTCTCAACAAAATAAAAAGCTTTGCCTAGGAGGAGAAGGAGATTGGTGAGGGAGATAGAAGAGGGAAGAAGGTATATGGGTTTATCAATGTACAGTGATACACGTGTATGAAAATGCCATATAAAAACATTGTTTTATATGCTAACTAAACTGGTACAGCATAAAATGACAGCGAGGCACGGTGGCACAGCCTGTAATTTCAGCTCCTCAAAAGGCAAAGACAGGAGGAAGGAAGTTCAAGGCCTGCCTGGGCGACTTAGTGAGATCCTGAATCAAGAAGTAAAGATGGAAGAGTATTTGCCTATTTCTGCTGTCCCTGGCTGCCCGCCAATTCCTTTAGGGAACCATTAGACTTCTGCATTTCATGGCCAAAACCCGAGAGAACAACTCGAAAGAAGGAAGGCTCATTTGGACTCACAATTCCAGTCCACAGATACCAGCTTCTTTCTCAGCCTTGTTGAAGTATATATCATAGTAGAAGACTACAGAGGTGCAAAGTTACTCACATCGTGGTGGCCAGGAAGAGAGAGAAGGGCGAGATACCTCTTCTCAGGACATGCCTCCCACCACGACTCCACTCCCCACTTTCACCACCTCCCAATAACACCATCATATTATGACTTTATCAGGGAATCAATCCATCGATGAAGTAGGAGCTACCATGAGCCATTCATTGGCTAAAAGCCTGTCAGTTGGCAACTATGTTGCCAACACTTGACCCTGTGAGTTCATTTCATATTCAGACTATGGCAGGAAACTTTATCTCCCCTGCTTCAATGACCCCGGGCGGCTGTGATAGTTAATACTGACTGTCAACTTGACAGGGTCTAGAATGATGCAGAAGACAAGTCCCAGGGCGTGCCCGTGAGAGATGTCTAGTCTAGATTGGGTTGAGGTGGAGGACTCTAATCGCTGAACACAAAGGGAAAGATAACTAAGTGGGTTTTGTCCTTCCCTGTTCTTTGCTTCCTGGATGCAAGGGCAATGTGACCAGGAGCTTCAAACTCCTGCTGCCATGACTTCTCTGTCACAACAGACTACACCCTTGGACATTAAAACCTACATTAAGTTGCTTTTGCCAGGTATTTTATTGAAGCAACGGTTGGGTAACTAATACAAAAGTTATTAGTCATATTGTCTTTTCTTTTTTTTTTAAATTTATTTATTTATTAAGGATTTCTGCCTCCTCCCCGCCACCGCCTCCCATTTCCCTCCCCCTCCCCCGATCAAGTCCCTCTCCCTCATCAGCTTGAAGAGCAGTCAGGGTTCCCTGACCTGTGGGAAGTCCAAGGACCGCCCACCTCCATCCAGGTTTAGTAAATTGAGCATGCAAACTGCCTAGGCTCCCCCAAAGCCAGTATGTGCAGTAGGATCAGAAACCCATTGCCATTGTTCTTGAGTTCTCAGTAGTCCTCATTGTCTGCTCTGTAAGTCCGGTTTTATCCCATGCATTTTCAGACCCAGGCTAGCTGGTCTTGGTGAATTCCCGAAAGATCATCCCCATTGTCTCAGTGTGTGGGTGTACCCCTCGCGGTCCTGAGTCACATTGTCTTTTCTTCCAGAAAGGTGGCTATATAATCAGGGTACCAATCTTGGCCCAGTGACTGGGTTCTAGGATGGTAGGAAAAAGAATGAAGGTTCTTGCTGTTTTATCTGGGTGTGTGCATGTTACTAGGGACCAATTCCAGGTTCTTATACACATTAGACAGGTGCCACGCCTTTGTTCTATATTCCCAGACCTTTGATTTTATTTTTTTAAAGTTTTTAAAGATTTATTTATTATGTGTACAGTGTTCTGCCTGCATGTATGCCTGTGGGCCAGAAGAGGACACCAGATCTCATTACAGATGGTTGTAAGCTACCATGTGGTTGCTGGTTGCTGGCAATTGAACTCAGGACCTTTGGAAGAGCAGCCAGTGTTCTTAACTACTGAGCCATCTCTCCAGCTCCCAGACCTTTGATTTTATGAGTTAAAATGTTCTTTTCTTAGAAGGCGCTCCATCTTTACTACTCTTTGGCTGTTTACTAGGAAAGGTTAAACGTTTTAACACACACACGTGTACACACACACGTGTACACACACACGTGTACACACACACACACACACACACACACACACACACACACACACACACGTGCTAACCATCACAGGTGATGGACATTCACTAGCTTGGCTGTGATGATCCCATCGCTGTGTGTATCAGAACATCCCACACTAAGTCTTAGAAAAAAACCAATTTAAACAAAAATATTTATGTTATGTGTACAAGTATTTTGCCTGCATGTTTATCTGAGTTCCGCATGTGTGTATTGCCCGAGAAGGTAGAAGAGGCTGTCGGACCCCGTAACTGGAGTTATAGACAGCTGTGAGCCACCATGCAGGTGATGGGAATTGAACCTGGAGTAGCCAGTGAGTGTTTGTTAACAGCTGGGTCAACTCTCCAGCTCCCCAGAACAATTTAGAGCTACGGGTATAAAAGGGAGAAAGTCTACACCTCTGCAAACTCTCTCCATAAAGCTCCCTTCTTTCTGATACGGCTCAGTCTTGCCACCTTTACCTTTCTGGCCTCTTTCTTTTGCTGAACTTTTCTCTTTTTTTTTTTTCAGACTGCTCACTCTATTTCCTCCCTACATTGAGTTATCTGCAAATAGTTTTTTTCCCCTGTATTTTTTTCTGGCTCCTCAAAGCAGAAAAATAAACTGGCTCCAGGTTTCTCAAGTAGTTGGAACCCAAAGTCGGCTGAGGACGCTGAGGACATGTAGCATCGTGGATCCTAAAGCACCACCCAGTGGCTCTGGTGGGAACTACATGGCGTGGGTTCTCTCAGATCTTCGCAGACTCCCTCAGCAACCCCTCGGATGTGCTGAAGACCTAATCACCTGGAGTATTTGGTCTTTGCTATCCCTTTTCTGCCATAATTTCTGGTCTCTATAATATCCACACACTAGGCCGGGCGGTGGTGGCGCACGCCTGTAATCCCAGTACTCGGGAGGCAGAGGCAGGCGGATCTCTGTGAGTTCGAGACCAACCTGGTCTACAGAG
>NW_004949168.1:0-1442 GCF_000317375.1 Microtus ochrogaster | reverse complement strand
AAAAAAAATACAGGCTCCAAAGCCACAGAAAAACCCTGTCTCGAAAAACCAAAAATAAATAAATAAATAAGAGTAAGAAAAATTCATATACCAGAAATATTTCCAGGAACAAATATTTTTGTTATCAACAAAGAGTAAAGTTACTCGATCAGATATTAAAATAAAAGAAAAATTTATAAACCAGAATATATAAAGGACTCACCATTCAAAATTTAAGTTTAGCTAGACCCATTGTCTTAGCTAGGATTACTATTGCTCTAGTGAAACACCATAACCAAAGCTAATTGGGGAGGAAAGGGTTTACTTGGCTTATATGTCCACATCACTCTTCATTATCAAAGAAAGTCAGGACAGGAACTCAAATACGATAGGAACCTGGAGGCAGGAGCTGATGTAGAGGCTAGGGAGGGGTGCTGCTTGCTGTTTTGCTCATCATGGCTTGCCCAGCTTTCTTTCTTGTAGAACCCAGGACCACCAACCCAGGGATGGCCTTATCCACACTGGGCTGAGCCCTCCCCCATCAATCACTAATCAAGAAAAGGCCCCACAGGTTTGCCTGCAGCCTGATCTCATGGAGGCATTTTCTTAATTGAAGTTCCCTCCTCTCTGATAACTAGGGCTTGTGTCAAGTTGACATAAAACTATCCAGGACACCTATATTCCTGTAGCCCCGACAAAACTCAATGGTTAGCCAGGTGGGACTTTAGTGGTATCTGTACTTTGGTCTATTGTGGGTTCTCTATCTGGGGTGCAGAGATGTTTGTGCTTTGTCTCCCCTGGAAAAGTTTTGTCACACAACAGCAGCTACCAGATGACGTCACTACTGAAGTAAGGGAATATAGAAGAAAGAGAAAGACTTCCAAAGACTGAGACTGGAGGCTGAGATAAAGGAAGGACAGTCTTTGGGCAGCAGCTCAGAAAGCAGCTTGAGAGGGTCCAGTGGACATGGAGGTTAAAAGACTCCAAACAAAAACCAACACACCAATTATCTGGTGGCTTTGCGCATGTTGAAATTCTGTTGCTTCACAGAGTGACTCTTACATGCGTGGGTCAGAGCTAGAGGTTTCTAGGCTCTTGTGTCCCAGAGTGAAGACTTGAGTTCCATCCTTGGGACCTACATGATGGAAGAAAGAACTGAAGCCAATAGCTGCTCTCCGAGCTCCACACTTGTAACATGGCACATTCACCATGGGATGCCCCTCATTCCAACCCCACACACAGATGTAATAAACCATTTCAAAGGTATTCTGAAAAGTAGAAGTGACCTAGTTTGCTGGGAAAAGAGATACTCAAAGACCTTATATCACGTGATTTCTGATCTTTAAAGTCACCTACGCAGCATCAGCATCTTCCTGATCTCCTGGGCTCTTCTTGTTTTGTTATACGGAGCCCTGGTAGGGACAGATTTCCAGTTTTTCTACTGTCTTTTTTTTTTTTTTTTT
>NW_004949167.1:2062590-2063063 GCF_000317375.1 Microtus ochrogaster | reverse complement strand
AGAATAGTTCTATACCTTGATGGAGTTTTATGAACCTGTGTGCATGATTGGTTTCCAAATAACTATGCCAAGATGAGTATATGTAATAGATGGTAATACCCCAATAAAGTCTTCAGTAAGTTAGTGGTGTTGAATCAAAGTCAGCTCACTGGATATAATATAGCATCATTATAAAAGACATTCATACTACAGGAAGCGCATGACGAGAGTTCCAGAAGGCTACTAGTCTCACAACCCCCAAACCTTCATCCGGACACTTTGATGCAGCCTACCACCTTGAAGAAAGCCCTTTTCACGTCTTTATTACGAAGACTGTAGATGATGGGGTTGAGGAAGGCAGAGATGACATTATAGAAAAGAGCCAGCTTCTTGTCCTCTTCTGGAGAAGATTCAGAGCCAGGTCTCATATACATAATCATACATGGGATTGAGAACATGGTGACCACAGTGATGTGGGAGGCACAGGTGGAAAA
>NW_004949167.1:2053683-2057664 GCF_000317375.1 Microtus ochrogaster | reverse complement strand
GGAGGCTGGGAGGAGGCGGAATTTTTTTTCCTTCAATAAAAAAAAATTAAAAAAAGATGTTATAGAAGGAATTGGGTGTTTAAGGATGCAGCACTTGTGTGCAACTAACATCGAAAGTCAAAGTCTGACTTAATTTTGCAGACCATCCCCAAATTGACTTCAGTTGAACAGCTCAAAAAGCTTGATGGGTACCCTCAAACTCGAGAGACATGGCTATCAGTCTGACTCCCTGCAATAGTGGGGCCATAACTATCACTGAAAACACATAATGTCAGTAAATCAAAGTCACATATTTTCACAAGTAATGACAAGGAACAAAGGACAAGTCAACAACTAAAGATGGACGGTCTACGGTTTTCCCAAACGGAAGAGACACACTGGCCTCCAGCACATAGAGATGCTGCCCAGGGAACGCCAGGAAAGATCAATTTAAAGGAAGACGGCTGAAAATAAACCGAACAAACAAAACAAGTGTTGTCTTGAAACTGGCCTAAGAAGAGAGGTTATGTTTCTTCAAACAATCAGTGATGAGACAGGCTGAGGTCTTTTCACAGGAAATAGAAGGTAACTGAGTAACACATTTAACTTGGTGAAGAGGGAGAGGCAGAAGAGGGAGGGGATAGGAGGAATGGAAGAAAGGGAAGATGAAGGCTGTGCACTGAGGAAAGATGCAAACTCCCAACCTAGAACTCAGTGAAGGAGCCCTTTAGGAGTCAAAGTGGATTTCTCTCTAATGAAAGCGGGTCATTGATCACCAAAGACCCATAGCAAAAGATGCTGCAAAGGACTTCTTTAGTCTGGAGGGAAACAGCCCTCTGTGGAGCGCAGAACTGAAAGGGAGAATAAAAGGCATAGAGTCAGTGTATAAGCAGGGATGGCAGAATATTGACTGTTTAAAGCAACAAAAAAGAAGAAGGAGAATTAAGTTCACCATATCTGATTCCTAGTTCTACTACAGAACCAGAGTAACAAAGTGGCATAGTTACTGTCTTAGTTATTTTTCTATTGCTTTAACAAATTTGGATGCTCATCTTACTAGACCTGGATGGAGGTGGGTGGTCCTTGGACTTCCCACAGGGCAGGGAACCCTGATTGCTCTTTGGGCTGATGAGGGAGGGGGACTTAATTGGGGGAGGGGGAGGGAAATGGGAGGCGGTGGCGGGGAAGAGACAGAAATCTGTAATAAATAAATAAATAAATAACAAATTATCACAATCAAAGAAACTTACAAAAGAAAGCATTTAATTTAGCTTATAGTTTCTGAGGGCTAGAGTCCATGATGGAAGAGTGGAGGAACATCTGAGAAATCACATCTTGATCCACAAGCAGGAGATGGAGAAAGAGTTAACTAGAAATCTCATGAGTTTTTCTTTTTCACCTAGAACTCACTCTGTAGACCAGGTTGGGCTCAAACTCAGATCTGCCTGCCTCTGTCTCCTGCATGCTGGGATTAAAGGTGTGCACCTACACCACCTGGCATTTTTTTTTCTCATAAGTCTTTTGAAAACTCAAAGTCCATCCCCAGTGATACACCAGTTCTAATCAGGCCACACAAACTGGGAAAAATTAGTTCCACTGTCTGAGGACCAAGTATTCAAACATACGAGCCTATGGGGGCATTCCCATTTAAACCACCACAGTATTGGCACAAAGACAGACCATAGAGGACCCATAGATAAACACACATAATCACAGCCACCTGATTATTGACAAAGTGGACAAAAATATATATCAGAGATATGGCAACTTCTTCAGCAGACCATGCTGCAAAAACTATATCTGCATATATACAGAATAATGAAACTAGATCCCTGTCAATCACTGTCTCTCACCCTTCATAAAAAACAACTGCATATGGATCAAAGAACTTAACATTAAATGTGAAACTCTGGAACTTGAGTATGGATGCAGAGCATTGAAATGCTGCCACCAGGTCAGAGATTCTGTCTACTTGTGTCAGGCCTATGAGTGACTCTGAGCTTTTCCCCAACAACATCTCTTATGTGCTCACTAGGAAAACAGATACAATGTGCAACAGAAACATGTCTGGAACCATCTCTGATTAGAGCAGTTACCTAAAACCAGCCAATCTGGTGCTTAAACTTATGTCTAGATTTAAGTCTCTCACCAAGACCCTTCGCCTGAATGTCAGGTGAACAAGAGCCTACTAGAAATGGCTCTTTGGATACTCAGTAGTCACATGCAACTTGCTGTTCCCCCAAACGCCCTCTCTTGGATTTTAGCATCTGGTCTACTTGGGGTCTCATCTACGCCCCTGTCCCCATTGTTCATGCCGTAGAACTACTGCTGCAGTCCACTCTGCTCCTTTCAGAGCTGAGTAGGTGTCGCCCATGGATCTTCGGCTCAATATCTCCTCCTTGTGCTTCTCTCATCAGCATCTTCTAGAAGCATCCACTTCCTTCCCACCTCCACCAGCTGTCATTTCATTAGAGAAGCCTTCTCTAGGCAGTTTTCCTGAGTGCAGCCATCCTTCACTGTCTCTTTTCCTTCGCGATCTTACAAAAATGGATTTATCTAATTACCGTCTGCTGCCTTAACTAGACAGCGGCTTGGTTTTTTGTACAACTGTATCTCCGGTGTCAATTTCTGTGCCCAACACGGCTCATTAAACTGTGAAAGCAGGCAGTCTTGACTCCACCCTAGGAGCTGTTTTGAAAGCATAGGGATGACTGAACTCCTTTCCTCCCCTCGCACATCTGTAATGCCAGCCCACTGTGCCTAAAAGCCGTGTTTAGAGAGACGCTGCACAGGCTGTGGCAGGAGGAAAGACATTGTGAAGGTGGTGGGATACTCCACGCAGGGATGCTCTCCTCCACAGAAGTTAAGCTCAGGAGGATGCTGGCAGACGTGTAGATGGCCCTGAGTTTTTCCTAGTGCTCAACTGAAAACAAATACAATGAGCAATAGAACCATGAACAAAACCATCTACTGACAGGAGCAGCCATCTGGAGCCAGCCTATTTTGGGACTAACTACTACATCTCTATACCTGTATCTCCACAGAAGTATCTGAAGAGCCTGTGAAGAAGCATGGATGAGACTTGCTTTGCAAAGCCTCCAACTTGAGCATAGATATCACCAGTGTGACCAGTTTCAGCATGGCTAGAGAAAAGAAGAGCTCAGAAACTCCTGTTTCCGTTGAGAGCTTCAGGCTGAATCTAACTAACTAGATGCACCCCAGACTTTATGTTCTGTATCCTCCCACCATGTTTATATGTTGAGACCCTAATCCTCAGTAGAATGTTATTAGAAGGTGGGGTCATTGGGAAGTGATCAGGTTAGACCACACACATGCTTGTACACACAGGGCAAGGGACACACACAGGGCAGAGGGACACACACACAGGGCAGAGGGGCAGACTTAATGCAAGGTCAATGCCCTTATTAAAATAAGAAAAGAAATAATAGAACTTGCACAATTGAACTTGAGGCCCAGCCCAACTTAAAGAATTAAGGATATTATTGCTTCCTGCAATCCTCTTATTATCTAGCATCACCTGGTCCTGTTTTGGTGCCCAGAGTACCGTGACAACCTCTCCATTGCCTCATCTCTAAGATCCAACCAATCACTCCATCAACCACATTTACTAGGAGAAATCTCTATTTAAAAAAAAAATATGTTGTTCATCATGACCTGTGCTATGTACACAATGTTAGTATGTACACAATGCAGTGTCAAATCTGGAAAGAAGAGGAAGTAACAGAATAGAGAGGAGGCAATGGTGAGAACAGGCTGCAAAATCTGCCATAATACCCTAACTAAAATGGAGAAAATCACTAGATGACAGTTGTCTGCACGGAGATATCAAAAGAGAACCTCCAATAGCTTTCAACCAGTTCCTCAGACTCTCCTTTCGTGCTATATCTGTGAACATGCTGTCCTCAGCCTTTCCCCCACCCATCTGCGTCTCCCTGACACACCTTTTTCTGCAGATCTTTGTTGGCAACAAACAAGACCAGC
>NW_004949167.1:2045789-2053454 GCF_000317375.1 Microtus ochrogaster | reverse complement strand
AAGAAAGAAAGAAACCTGGTAGGAAGGTGGTGGACAGAGAAGTACCAGGACAATGCGGATGTCAGGATCTGCAGGCAGTAGAGAGACCAGGGCTAGCAGAAGGGACACCCTGGCGCCTCCCATGCCCTCATCGATCTTTACCTGCTCTTAGGCTCTGTGTGAGGAGTGAGTGAGAAGCCTAAAGAGGCCTCCTTTTTCACGTCTTCCCCAGGGAGCCCCTGTCCCCAGGAGGGGAATGCTGGTGCTTTTCTAATGAGCTCCTTAGACATTGGAATTCCCCAAGATCTGAACAACAAGTCTTGCAGGATCAGAATACCTTCTTCAGACACTCCCTTAAGTCATCCTGGATAACATAGGATCGCAGATTTGAGACAAACCTACCCACTGGGCACCTAGTGCTGCAGTAACAGCCACACAGCCAGCATCTATTCAAGGAAGTCCTGGACTTACTCTGCCATCTAGTGCTGAAGTCATGGAAGTGTCCACGGGTTCAGAGGCAGGACAGACACAAATGACAGAATACAAAGATTCAAAGTGATCACCTAAGCCTTCAGTGTGTACATGAATTAGGAAAGCACCAAGAACTTTCTAGGAGCCATGGCTTCACCTAACAAAGTCACCAGAAATCAACCATCTAACAGATGATACTTACAAATTCTAAAATAGAGAGTTTCACTTTTAAGGAAATTCAATGAGCTTCAAGAAAACATAGAGAAAGAATAATTACTCTTAGCAGAAAGAGTTAACAGAGAGATTGGGTTTTGCTTTAATTTTTCATGTTTTTAAATTTATTATTAGTTTTTAATCCTGACCACAGTTTCTCCTCCCTCTTCTTCCCCCAGTCCCTCCCCTGTCTCGTCTCCCCATCCACTCCTCCTCTTCTATCCAGAAAGGGCAGGCCTTCCATGGCTATCAGCCCACCATGGCATATCAAGTTGCAGTAAGACTGGGCACCTCCCCTCCTACCAAGGCTGGATTAGACAACCCAGTATGAGGAAAGCTTACCAAAAGCAGGCAAGAGTCAGAGACAACCCACTGTTAGGAGTCCCACAAGACCAAACTATACAAATATAACGTATATAACAGAGGCTTAAGTCAATATCATGCAGGTTCCCTGATTGTTAGTTTGCTCTCTTGTAAGTGCCTGTGAGCCCTGATTAGTTGACAGTTGGTTCTGTGAGTTTTCTTGTGGTATCCTTGACACCTGTGGTTCCTAAAATCCTTCCTCCCTCACTTCTGCAGGATTCTACAAGTTCCACTTAATGTTTGGTTGTGGGTCTTTGCATTCGTTTCTGTCAGTTTTGGGGTGAAGCCTTTCTGATGACAAATGAGCTATGTACCAATCTAAGAGTATAGAAGAATATCATTAGGAATCATTTCATGGACTTTTTTTTTTTTTTTTTGCCAGTAGTGTTTGGTTCTATCCTGCCTCTTTGGCCTATTCAGTCTCTGGTTCCTGGTCCTCCAGGCAATGTCAGGCTTGGGCTCCCTCTTGTGGCATGGGTCTCAAGCTGTACCAGTCACTGGTTAGCCACTCAACAATTTCTGCACCACCTTTACCCCAGCACATCTTGTAGGCAACGGTTTTGTGGCTGGATAGGTGTCCCGGTCCCTCACTAAAGTCTTGCCTGGTTACAGGAGATGCATTCACAGTTCCTGTTCCTTACTTAGGTTTCCCAGCTTCAGGATGTTCTCAGTTTGTGTTTTCTTTATTGCTTCTATTTCAGTTTTCAGGTTGTGGTGGTTTAAAAGAAAATGATCCCCAAAGGGAGTGGCACTATTAGGAAATGTTGCCTTGTTGAAGTAGGCGTGGTCTTGTTGGAGGAAGTGTGTCACTGTGGAGGCAGGCTTTGAGGTCACCTATGCTCAAGATATCACCCAGTTTCTGAGTCTACTTCCTGTTGCCTGCATATCAGGGTGTAGCAGCTCCTTCTCCAGTACCCTGTCTGTCTGCACACTGCCATGATGATAATGGACTAAGCCTCTGAAACTGTAAGCCACCACCTCAATTAAATGCTTTCCTTTATAAGAGTTACTGTAGTCATGATGTCTCTTCACAGCAATAGAATTCCTAACTAAGACAGAAGTTGGTATCAGAAGTGGGGCGTCATTGTTATAGGCCTGACCATGTTTTTGTTTGGAGGAATTTTGACTTTGATATTTAGGAAAGCAGAGAAATGTTTTAAGCACTGATAAATGGGACAGACTAGCAGGACTATGGAAAGAGCATTATCCATATATATATATATATATATATCTCATGTGCCATTATACAGTGAAAATACGTGATCTGTTTTTTGATTTTGATTGTACAGAGAATTATAGTTTATAGAAGATTGCATGAGTCTCAGAAGTGACCTTGAACTTTAGACTTTTAAATAAGTTTGAGATTGGGTTTTTTTTGTGTTTTTTTGTTTTGCTTTGTTTTTCTTCAAGACAGAGTTTCTCTGTAGCTTTGGAGCCTGTCCTTGTAGATCAGACTGGCATTGAAATCACAGAAATCCACATGCCTCTGCCTCCTGAGTGCTTGAATTAAAGGTATACACCACCACTGCCTGGATAAGCTTGAGATTGTTGTGTGAGACTGTAGGGACTTTTGAAGTTGGAGTGAATGCATTTTTGCATTATGATATGGCTATAAGCCTTTGGGGTGGTAGTTTGAAAGAAAATGGCCCCCAAAGAAAGTAACACTCTTAGGAATTGTGGCATTGTTGGATGTAGAAGTTTCTTTCATAGCTGTTCAGTCCTAAAGAAACACACAGAGGCTTATGTTAATTCTAAACTTTTTAGCCTCTTAGCTCAGACTTATTATTAACTAGCTCTTACAACTTAAATTAACCTATAATTCTTATCTATGTTTAGCCATGTGGCTTGGTACTTTTTCTCAGAAAGGCATTTTCATCTTGCCTCCTCTGCATCTCTGCCTTTCCTCTTCCCAGAATTCTCTTAGTCTGATTGCCCCACCTATACTTCTTGTCTGGCTGCTGGCCAATCAGCATTTTATTAAACTAATATGAGTGACAAATCTTTTTTTTTTTTTTTTGGTTTTTCGAGACAGGGTTTCTCTGTGGTTTTGGAGCCTGTCCTGGAACTAGCTCTTGTAGACCAGGTTGGTCTCGAACTCACAGAGATCCGCCTGCCTCTGCCTCCCAAGTGCTGGGATTAAAGGCGTGCGCCACCACCGCCCGACATGAGTGACAAATCTTTACAGTGTATAAAAGCATTATCCCACAGCAGTTGGAGGAAGTGTGTCACTGGGGAGGTGGGCTTTGAAATCTCAAGATATCACCCAATATCTGAGTCTACTTCCTTTGGCCAGTATATTAAGATGTAGCAGCTCCTTTCCCAACACCATGTCTGCCTGTATGCCTCCATGCTTCCTGCCATGATAGTAAACCTCTGAAACTGTGAGCTGTCATCTCGGTTAAATGCTTTCCTTTATAAGAGTTGCTATAGTCATGGTGTCCCTTCACAGCAATAGAACCCCTATCTAAGACACAGGTCTTGAACAGTTTTATTCATTTCCTTCACCAGTTTGTGTTTTCCTAGAGGAATTTATTCATTTCCTCTTGAAGGGTCTCTACCATCTTCATAAAATTGGATTTAAGGTAATTTTCTTGTGCTTCAGCTGTGTTGGAATATCTAGGCTTGCTGTAGAAGAATAGCTGAGCTCTGGCAGTGCCATATTGCCCTGGATATTGTTGATTGTGTTCTTTTTAAAAAATAATTTATTTAAATTTATTTTACATGCATTGGTATGAAGGTGTCAGATCCCCAGGAAATGGAGCCACAGACAGTCGTGAGCTGCCATGCGGGTGCTGGGAACCGAACTCAGGTCCTCCGGAAGAACAGTCAGAGCCGCAGCTGCTGAGCCCTCTCTCCATCCCCTGTTGATTGTGTTCTTACGCTGACCTCTTGTCATCTGGGTTTGAAGTTATTGCAGGGTTAGGTGCTGATTTCTTAGTTTACCTTTGTTGAATGAATGGGTTTTCCCGGTTTCTGTATTCTCTCTAGTCTTTTGGTCTATGTGGACTGTGGTACTGGTGACCAGCAAGTCTTCAGGTCCAGTAGGATGTCTCTGCTAGGTTTTTGGTGACCAAGGTGAGAGCCTGGAGAAATAGGTCCTTGGCTGCTTTTGCAAAGGACTTCAGTCCAATTCCCAGCACCCGCATGGTAGCACACAAAAGTCTGTAACTCCTGCCTCAGGGACTCTTCTATCCTCCTCTGACATCGTGCGGCACCACAGACAGACAAACATTCATACACATAAAATACATAAATCTTTTTAAAACATGTAACATCAGTTAAATAAATACCAAGTAAAATAAAGAGAATACAGTAAATGTATAAATTAATAAAATACCAAAAAGAGGTTTTTTTTTTTTTACACCAGTGTATTCAAAGGTATAAACAATAGGGGAGATGACAGAGACTAGGGGTATTTTTAATTTTGAGAAACTACTATATAAAATTTGAAAGTACAGATAAAATACATGATTTTTAAGCAAAATTTAACTGGACAAATTGTCCCAAATAGTAGAAGCCCCAAGTTCTCTGAGAAGAGTACCCACACTTCACAGAGCCTTAGCTAAGAGCAAGAGATAGGACAAGCCCAAGTTTGAGGTCAGCTTGCACCACACAGTGAGATGCTTCTTAAAATTTCATTTACACTGGGTATAATGAGTCACACCTTTATTCCCAGCACTCAGAGAGATAGAGGTAGGAGGAGCTCTGTGAGCTTTTGGCCAGCCTGGTCAACATAGAAAGTTCAGGTCAGCCAGGGCTACATAGTAAGACCTTGTCTCAAAACAAAACAAACTTAATTAATTAATTACTTAATTATAATGAAATGGGTCTTGGGGCTCAGATGAGGAACAAGCTTTCCCATACTACCCAAACTTTTCTGGAACACAGAAAGCAGGGATGCTGACTCTTGTTCATCATAAAGTTGGTGTAGTTGGGCAAAGAAAGCACAAAATGGAAGTTCAAGGCCAACTTTATCTCACAAATACTTGATACAGGACCCAGGGAGATGGTCTAGAGGTAGAGGAGGGACTGCTCTTAGTGGGTCCGAGTTTGGTCCCCAGCACCCACATCAGGTAGCCAGGGATCAGATGCCTCCAGCTTCCACCGGTACCTGTGCCCGTGTCCTTTTCACAGACACGCACCCATATACATAATTAAATATAAATCTTAAAAACAAATACTAGATATAGGTATCCTTAATAAAACATTAACTGAAATTTATCTGTTGTTAAAATAATAATATAGCCAAGTAAAATTAACCCATTAAATGAGAAAAGATTCCAACTTAGAAAACATATTCATGTGACATACTTCATTAATAGATTTAAGAAAGTTGGGTGGTGAGAGAGGCGCATGCCTCTGATCCCAGCACTTGGGAAGCAGGGGCAAGTGGATCCCTGTGAGTTCAAGACCACCCTGGTCTACAAAGGGGGTTCCAGGCTAGCCAGGGATACATATGAAACTGTTTCAAAATCAGATAACAGAAAAAAAAATAAGAGATAAAACCATATACAGGACAAGCATAAAAAATAGCTGAAGTATCTTTGGACCATTGGTGCGATGAATGAGAGGACTACCACCAAAAATAGCTACGAAATATAATTCTTATAGAAATGAGCTCACTGATAAACGCTAAAGTGGAAATGGAGAGTGCTCTAAAGCTCTAGTGAAAGATGAAAGCAGCAGACATCTGACTCAAAAACTTCCACCCTGATGACAAGAGGTCACTTCTGCAAATGTGTTAACTCCAAACCACTCCTGAGCCTCAAATGTCTGTTTATGGAACTTGATGAGCTGGTTTTAAGTGTATTATTAAGTGGAAGTACATAAAAATACCCAGAGTGGGGCTGGACAGATGGTTCCCTGGGCAAGAGCACTCACTGCTCTTGCAGAAGACTCCAGCTCCAGATGATCTGGTGCCCTCTTGTGGCTACTACAGGCACTGCATGCACCTGGTGCATGCAGGCAAACCATCCATACACATAAAATAAAATCACCTTTAAAAACTATTTTTAAGTAGTCCAAGGGGAAAACAAGATGTAAAAAGAAAGAAAATTCCCTGTTAGTAACATGAACTGATGAATGAACCAATAAAATAATAAAGCATAAAATAATCATAATTACCAGAAGCTTTAATTAAAAAGTAATGTAAGTTTAAGTTAATGGGGTAAGGGAGATAGCATTCACCCAATACTACTGGAACAATAAGGCAAAAAAAATCACACCATGATAAAATTCCCAATGAAAGTGAAAAATATGAGGGGTATTGGAGATAGATAGATAGATAGATAGATAGATAGATAGATATAGATAGATGTGTGTGTATATATATATGTGTGTGTATGAATACATATACATATATGGAGGTTTCTCCATGTAGCCCTAGCTGTCTTGGAACCCACTCTGTACATCAGGCTGACCTCAAACTCAGAGATCTGCTTGCTTCTGCCTCCCAAGTGCTGGGATTAAAGCTGTGCACCATCACCATTCAGTTATATTTATGTTTAATTATATGTAGGTGTGTGTAAGTGTGTCTGTGTGTTGATACAGGTGGCCATGGAAGCCAGAAGAGGACATCAGATCCCAAAGAGCTGGAGTTATAGGTTGTTGTGAGCCACCAGACAAGGACAATTGGAACCAAATTGTCCTCTAGAAGAGTGTCACACACTCCTAACCACTGAGCCAGCCCCTAGATTATTCTTATAAATTGAGGGTGTAGACGGTACACCTGGGTAAGGGCAGGTGTACAGCCATAAGGGAAAGGCTGGCCTCTTTCATAAAAAAAAAATACAAAATGTTTCAAAAGAAAAATATGTAGGAGAAAACATTTGCAACATATAATATGAAGAGAGGTGAGATACCTACACTTGATATCTAAGAACACATGTAGTATATGGAACATAGAAAGGACAAATATTAATAACACAGAAGTAACACTTCAAGGGACCCAACTGGTAGGAAAAGTAGGCCGGTGACATGAACAGAAAGCACACAAATAGCAATAAGAATACAGCTAATAAGTGCCTGAAACGATGACCCACTTCACTAGTGAGCAGTGGAACACACAGTAAAATATATGTTAACTCTCCCTAAGGTTGTTCAAAAATGAGAAACAGCGATGGTTTCCCCACTTTAACAATGATGGGAAATAATAGCATATGGAACAGAGGGCTACATTTTTCTTCTTAGGGTATTAACCCTTTATTAATTATAGTTTCCACTTTTTATTTTTAAAAATATTTTTCTTCTTCCCCCTCCCAAAGTTGTTAGGAGGGAGTGGAAAGCAATGTGCTCTGATGGTCATTTAGCATGGCCATTTGTTTGCTTAAGATGGAGCCTCTTATAGCCCAGGCTGGGCTCAAATTTGCTGTGTAGCCAAGGATAACCCTCAACTTCTAATCTTCTCACCTCCAGCAACCAAGTGCCAGCTCACAGGCATGTGTCACCATCCACGGCTATCACGACAACTTCTAATCCTGTGAGCACGTGATTGTTGCCACCAAGGGGCTCTGGCGGAATTCTGGCTTCTTCCTGACAGGGACGGGGACTAACTGTTACGACTCACAGGCTGGGTTTGAATAATTTACATTCTTTGTGAGGAGACTAAGGATGCCAAGCACTCTCTCAGAAGAATCTACT
>NW_004949167.1:2000276-2045320 GCF_000317375.1 Microtus ochrogaster | reverse complement strand
GGAAAAAAATATTTCTGTATATTCTTAACAATGCAATGTTAAAGTATATTTCTAAGGTCAGGCATGGTGGCGCACGCCTTTAATTCTAGCACTCAGGAGGCAGAGGCAGAGGCCTCTGTGAGTTCAAGGTCAAACTGGCCTATGTAGTGAGTTTTGGGAGAGCCAGAGCTATATAAGAGAGAGTCTGTCTCAAAATAAAAATGGATATTTCCAAAAATCTGAAGGCAGCCTTGAAGTCTGGTGTGAGAATTTGTGTTGATGAGGGGGTTACTGGCTAACTCTAATGATTTCATTTCTATTTACTTGTGAGGAGGAAAAGTTAAAAGAAATTACAAAAAAATGGCAATAAAAAACTTCAGGGGGTTCAGATGTAGTCCTATTGCCAGTCCCTGATGTTGGGTAACTGACTTATGATGTCAAGGCCAGCTTGAGGGGGTGGAAGCTTCTGAGACAGCAGCATTTGCCCCTGAATTGAGAGACCTGCCTGTGGATATTGAGTGTATCATTTGGCAGGTGCAGTTACAAGGCCTAGTCTGAGTCTCTGGGAATCTCCCAGAAGCTCTGCAATAGCCTGGTGCTTCCCCAGAGGACATAAAAACTGCCAATTACACCGAAAGCCACCCACCTCTAATCCCAATTAAACTAAAGTAATGCTAGTTGAAAGTCTCAGCAACTCTCCTCTCTTGCTCTGAGTCTCCCAGTTCACCCCACTGCTCCTGAAGTCGCTCCTCGGTACCCCGCCCCAGGAGTCCTCTAGCCTGAACCAATTATGCCGCAGTTGAGCTGCTCTGAACTAAGAATTCCTGGGGGGGCTTATTAACTTCCGTGCTCCAGAAATGAGAGGAACATCATTAAGAACTTCGACTTACGAGGCAATGGGGACCACACCAGCAGCCAAGCAGACCTGACACGGTGTCCCTTGGAGGCACCCGAAGAAACCCTAACTTTTTTCCTAATTCCATCCCAAGTGTGTATACTAGGAAGCAAACGCACACTCGAGGTGCCCTCTCTTCCACCACCACCCTGGGATTTTCAGCATAAGGTACCTCCTGGAGGCCTTGTCTTCCCATCTGGGTTCTCAAGGGTACTTTTCACCCGCCATCCTCCGGAAGCTGTCTTCCCTACTGCATCATCATCCCCAGCATTGCCATCGACCCGCCGTCATCCTGATGGTCCACATCCCATGATCCTGATAGACATACCAGTCAGGTTCACTATGCCATCACCCACCCCCCGCCACCACTAATATATAACTGAAACCTGTGAAGGAAAACTAATGTCCCAGAGACTCAGGGGAAAAACCTTATTTTCGAAGGATGAAGAGAGTATTTTTAAATAGTTGTTCTATAGCTCCAACCATGTGCAAGAGACAAAACCCACTATTATAATAAAATGATAGACCGAGACCGATAGACATGAAGGACAATAAAAGAAAGCAAAAGGCAGACATGGTGACCTGGCTGCAAGCCCCGCACTCATGGGGTAGAGGTGAGAGGGTCAGGACATCAAGGTCATCCTTGGCGACATAATAAATGTGAGGCCAGCCTGAGCTACATTAGACCCTGTATTTAAAAATTAAATCAAGCTAAGCTTAACTTAGTACTGGAAACACTAAATGGGAAAAAAATGACCTTTTGCAAAAATTGAAATAATCTCCAAGATTCAGGAAAAAAGAAAGCTCTAGTAACTACAGAATGGAGGAATAATTGTGCAGGTCCGTCCTGTAAGCAGTAAAGAACTTGTAAAGACGTTAACAGTAAGTGGAGGAGGTGATCTCTGCAGAGGCAAGAGAAGAAAGGACCTCACAAAAACGAAAGGTGTCTGTACAGCAAAGGAAACTGAAGCCCCAGAATCCTTGTCAGTCATTTGCCAGCAGAGGCTTAGTGTCCAGAACACACAAAGAACCCAAAACACTAAGCATTAGGCGACCTTCTTTCTGGTCCTTGGGCATTGCGTGTTCTTTCCAGATATAGTTTTCTCTCAGCCCTCCTCCATTGTCTTCCTCCAGATGTGTAAAGAATTTCACACATCTCTCTGCAACCACAGGATGCCTTTCCCAAACCCCTCCAGGCTGTCTTAATTACTCTAGTTTTATAGGTTTGAAAACCACTAGAAGAACCCCTATTATATACTTCAAAAATCATCCTGGTTTTTTGCATCTTCATGTAGCTCTAAAGTCAGGATGTCCTTTCCTGTCACTTTCCAACTCCTGCTTTTTGGAAACATCTGCCGGATACTATGGGCCTGTAGGCTGAAGATGGATGCCCCATGGTCCAAAAGAACTTTGGGTGACTGTCCAGGCAGTGAGAAGTCTCTGTCAATTCTAGAGTTTTGGAAGTTGCTTACAATGAATTTATTGTTTACTTAGATACTATTATATCCTTTTGGACTCTTTGATGGAGTTGAAGAATAGATAGTTTTCCTTAGATCTGATAAAAATTAAACAGATATAAATATTGTAACTATAATCTTATTTGATAATTGTTTTGCTATATGTAATTTTACTATGTTAAAGTTAAAACCTTTTTTATTTAAACAGAAAAGGGGGTGATATAAGACTTCCCTCTGTATTCTGTGATTAGTATTAATGAATAAAGAAACTGCTTTGGACCTATAGCAAGGCAGAATTTATGTAGGCAGGGAAAGCTAGGCTGAATGCTGGGAGAAAGAGGGTGGAGTCAGAGAGAAGCCATAGAGACACTGGAGACAGATGCTAGGAATTTTACCCAGTAAGCCACAGCCATCTGGCAATATGCAGATTAATATAAATGGGTTAAATTAATATAAGAGTTAGCCAATAAGAAGCTAGACCTAATGGGCCAAGCAGTAATTTAATTAATACAGTTTCTGTGTGATTATCTCGGGTCTAAGCTAGTCAGGCGGCTGGGAACCAAGAAGTGGCATATTACAACAGGTAGAGGCACCTCACATCTCAGAGGATCAGGAGTCAGAGGGTATGGAACACACTCCCGCCTTCCCCAGGCAGGACCCACCACCTCCCACAGCAGTGCCGTCAACTGGAGATCATTAGCCGAAACAGATGAACCTACAGAGGGCAGTTCATGATCAAACCATAACAGGGTCTGGTACACTTCTCATTGTATTTATTCCTAGATATTAGATAAATAGTAAACAGAAGTTTCTCTGTCCCACCCCATCCCACTGTCCCAAAACAGGCTGGAGAGATGGATCATCATTAAGAGCACTTATTATGGGCTAAAGAGATGGCTCAGAGGTTAAGAGCACTGTCTGCTCTTCCAGAGGTCCTGAGTTCAATTCCCAGAAACTACATGGTGGCTCACAACCATCTATAATGAGATCTGGCGCCCTCTTCTACTGTGCAGACATACATCCAGAACACTGTATCATAACAAATAAATAATATCTTTAAAAAAAAGAGAGAGAGCACGTATTGCTCTTGCAGGGGACCCAGATTAGGTTCTCAGCACCCACATGGCAGCTCAAAACCATCCATAACTCCAGTTCAGGAGAATCTCACACCATCTTCCTGACCTCCAAGGGTACCAGACATGCATATGGTGCACATACATGCATGCCAGCAAAACTCATACATATAAAACACTTTTTAAATTTTTTAAAAGAAATCACAAAAAGGAGAGGCTAGAGCCTCTTAAAAACCAGCAAGAATGAAAGTGAGAAAGGGCTACATTTTCCTAGAAAGAGGATCCAGCAGACCAGAACAGGCAGTCCAAGGCAAACAGTGGTGGGTACCAGAAAACCAAGGGGTTTTCCGCTAGGAAGAGAGAGATCTCAGCTGGAAGAGCCACGTCAAAACTGCAAACCACACTCTCCCGCCCCATCAAGTACCACTCTGAAGCTCCGCTGGAGGTGCTAACAAACACAAAGGGGCCAATGTCCCCCTTCAGGGACATCCAGATTATAGCTTAATCCAAGAGAGGCAAGGACCGCCAGCGAGGACACAGAACCGAGACTGCTTATCACATGGCTGGACAGGTTAAGCACACAACTGAACTTTTATGAAGGGGGGAAGGGGAAAGAATGGGGCCAGGCTGAGGAAGGAAATTCAGAATACTGTAGAGGTGAGTTCAGGAATGGTGATGACAGAAATCAGGCATGAGAAGTCAAGAGGGTTGTCACAGGAGACAAAAGAGGATGGGAAACGCCCTTGATCCTCTACAGTGGATAGACATGCCAACTAGTGAGAAAGTGCGGATTTAGTCATTACATACTCAGGAGGCAGCAATCACCCTCCCAGTTTGCTCCTTCGGTTTGTGGTTCCAATTAAGAGACCACAGAGTGGGAGAGGTGGCTCAGCCGTGCCTGCTCGCACCCAGCTCTATTTCTCTGCCCTCACATAGTCCAGGACCCCCTGCTTAGAGAATGGTACTGCCCAGAGTAGGATGGGTCTTCCCACATCAGTTAAGACACATCCCCACGAGGATGCCCACAGGCCAGCTCACTATAGACAGCCCCTCATTGAGACTCTTCCCAGGTGATTCTACATTGCATGAAGTTGATGGTGTAAGCTTTTCCCATCTCCCCAATTCTACCATCAGGATTACTGCCCCCTGCCTCGAACCATTGGCTCTGCCCTATCCCTTTGACCAGGCTTCACCTACTGAGGTGTTATTTGAAGAACGGGAAGAGTCTAAGCTTACAGTCCCATTTCTTCTCTCTGTTATTTCCCGTGATCCCTGAGACCTGGCAATGGCGTCAGCTCCCTCGCTGGTAGAATCTACTCACTGCAGCAGAAGGGTGGGGTGTAAGCTCATAATGGATGATGCGGCAGTGATGTGTGCGACCAGAGCCGCTGGAGCTGATCTGACACTCGCTCACACGCTGGCTCTGCGGAAGGGAGACGTTGCGGGGCTCTTATGAAAAGATGACCAGAAAGCTTCCTCGCTCCTTCTCGTCTCAGCTGCAACCTCGTTCTTCACCCAGTTCTCCGCCCTCTCGTCATCGCCAAGGCCACCTTCCTCTCCTGACCACTCCGTCTTCCAGCCTTCAGCCGGCTCTCCAACAGGACCTCTCTGTTTTCTGCCCTACCTCTTTCCCTCCCCTGACAGCCCCTTCCTACTATCCCACCTTAAGGCTCTCCATGCCCGGCACCTCCAGACGGTCAGCTAAGCGCACTGTTCGTCTTCCGCCCCTCTCCTGTTACTCCTCCATCCTCGTCCCTACTCCTCCCAACAGCCCTGTTGAATAATTCCCTTCTCTCTAGTCCCCACCTTCAACCCACCCACCCACCTCCAATCCATCAGGTGAGCCACCAATCTCATCTTGGGTGCGAGGTTGGGGGGAGGCTTCCCTACTGCTGTTGCCATTCGGAAGTACCAGGGCTGTGGGCACCTGGAAGCTTGACCTTGTAAACAAGGAATTCAGGAAAACAAGGGAGCCGATACGGAGTGCCTCCTGGTTAATCACGGTACCTCTGTGGCCAGACTCTAGTGCCTAACTACTGAGTCTCTAACATGGTGTTTCTCAACCTGTGGGTCGCGACCCCTTTGGAGACTACAGCATGTCGGATATTTTCATTATGATTCATAACAGTGGCAAAAGTGAGTTATGAAGCAGCGGCGAAATGATTTTATGGTTGGGGGTCACCACAACATGAGGAACTGCATTAAAGGGCCACAGCATTAGGAAGGTGGGGAACCACAGTTCTAAGTCTGTTCTTCAGTCCTCCTGCCTGCTCAGCTGCCTTCAATCAGCTGCATTTCCGGCAAACTTGGCTCTAACCAGCGTTGGGATAGCAGGAACAGAGTTGGGGGTAGAGCAGATAAAGGAAGGAAAATACAGAAGGGCAACTTCTGATTTGCCCTGGACTGAAGGGTTCACGCTCCTGGCATAGATAGATGGTGACTCTCACGTCCTTGTTCTATTTTGGTCTGACGCCTCTCAGAGTCTGCTAGCCCATTTTTCCTCATCCCAGACTTGAGAATCAGACCAGAGACCTCCTGCCCTCAGGAAACAGCTCCTGCCACAAAGGGAGGGGCCTCCATTGTGCTTTCATCAAGATTCTAAGGGGAGGGCCTATCAGCTGCTGAAGTCTAGAGCAGCTGTCCTACCTACAGCATCTCACGGAGACATCCCAGGCTCCCCTCAAACTCACTAGGTAACCACCTAGTGACGACCTTGAACTCCTAATCCTCCAAGTGCTAGGACTACAGACATGTGCCACAAGTCCCAGGCAGACATCCCCAATGAGGACCCCAACAATCCTAACAGATCTTAACAGAACTTGAATAACTCATTAATAATTTACACAGAAATACAAAGTATTAAAAAATAGTCAAAATTCCCACAAAAGAAATACTTCCCTACCAGATATAACAGATAATCCTCCAAATTGTAATTTAAATACTCTGATGATTATGATGTCGTATTGGTGCAAACAGACAAGTATTACACATCAGGGTACCAGAAATGAGCATACATGTAAAGGACTGTGAAATACACTGATGGCCTGGAAGGGCTCCAGGTAAACAGAAGTCAGTCACACAGTGTTACGGAACTGTCTTAGGTAGCTGAGTCTAGATCAGGGGACCTGGGACACATAAGAATGTGGCGCTTGGGGGGACAGAAACTCCGGAACCTCTGACCACTTCCTTTCTTTTTTTAAGATTTCTTTTATGCATATGAGTGTTTTGCCTACAGTGTATGTATGTGCTCACAGAGGTCAGAAGAATGTATCCATTCCTCTAGAATTGGAGTTACAGTTACAAACTGCCGTGTGGGACACTGGGAACTGAACCCAGTTCTTCTCCAAGAACAGCACATGCTTTCAACCACTGAGCCATCACACCACTTCTGACCACTCTCTCCCTCCAAGCTTCCTCCCAAACCAGCACTGAAGCTGTCTGGAGCAATTCTGGCTATTATAATCCAAGTGGACCAAAGCTGAGAAAAGTCGGCTTTCAAGGGCACACATTGTTAGGTGCCCCCCAAACTAATAAAGTGGCTTCTTTTAGAAATGAAGGCCGTTTTCCTGTTCACCTCAGGACACTGAGAAATCAGGTATTCTCACAATGACAGAGTAGTATAGTCCAGCCAGGTGTGATGTCATTAGTGTGTCTGGATGATGTCAAGGTTTACATAATGACATGAATGAAAAAGTTCCACATATGTGAGTCAGCTAGCAAACACTTAGCCAAGCAGTTTCCCACAGTACCGGGCATATTAAAGATATGTGGGCACCTGGAAGCTTGACCTTGTAAACAAGGAATGTAGGAAAACAAGGGAGCCGATACAGAGTGCCTCCTGGTTAATCACGGTACCTCTGTGGCCAGACTCTAGTGCCTAACTACTGAGTCTCTAACGTGGTGTTTCTCAACCTGTGGGTCGCGACCCCTTTGGAGGCTGCATATGTGTTTTGTGTTCAAATAACTTAGTCAAAAAACTCTGACCCAATAGAACATTCCTTCATGGTTACAATGTTATGTATCTGTGCTGTAGCCATTAACCACACCTGACAAGTGAACACTTAGAATTTGGCTGGTGTGACTAAGAACTGGAGAGAAAAAGAAAGGGGGAGAGAGAGAGGGGAGAGGGGAGCGGGGAGAGAGGAGAAGAGAGAGGGGAGAGAGGGGAGAGAGGGGAGAGAGGGGAGAGAGAGGAGAGAGAGTGAGCGCATTTATTCACATTCGTGGGGGAATAGAGTATCTCACTGGCCTGGAGCTCACCAACTAGCCTAGACTGTTGGCTAGCAAATGCCAGGGATATGTCCATCCCCCTTTCCCAACCACTGTGATCATGGGCTCTTAAAATGTGGGTTTTGGTGATCAAACTCGAGTCCTCATGCTTGCAAAGCGAGCACTTTGCAAACTGAACTAACTTCCTAGACCCAGGCACTGCATGGTTTTTATTGTTTTTAATCTTGAAATTCAAGTAGCCACATGCCCAGCAAGCTCTGTACTGAACAGTACTGTTCCAGACTTCTGTGCCCTGGGAGGTTGACTTTGTTCCCTAGAGCCCAGCATTGTAATCAGTCATGGGCCACTCAAGAGTGTCTAAGTCTTCCAGAGGGCAGGGAGTTAAGTTCCAACCCAAGAGCCACAATGCTAAGCTTCTCCAGTTCTCACAGTGGCCAGGAAGCCCCAGGATCTGGCGTCCTCATCCACTGCACAGCTCACCTCAGGCACAGGCTCTGAGATAAGGGTACTGCATGGAGAGGTGGCACTCAAAGGCTGAGTAAGGGCAGCTTTTACAACAAGCGGGAAAGTAAGCGACTTAGCGGGATTTTTGCCAGCTTTAGCCATGGCAGAGGCGAACCCCAAATCCAAAGTATGGCCCAGTTGAAAGAGTTCAGGACAGCCTGAGTGGAGCTTGGTCAGAGTGATCTTTGTAACCAACAAAAGGGCTGTGAAGGAAGGAGAATTGTAGGTGGGAAGAGGGTGGATAGAAATCCAAGATAAGCAACCAGGCAACTTAGGAAAACAGTAGAAAGTCCAAGTAATTTAACACAGCACTTTCTCCTTTCTCTTCAAGAGTAAAGCCCTGGATCCCTGGCTGAAAAGACTACACATGGACATGTCACATCCTTCACCTTCCTAGACACGGGTAGCAGGCTTACCCTGTGTGACAGAAAGGACCAGTGTGGCTGGCTGCTGGGTCAGCCTTGCTTCAGACCCTTTTGGACTCTGCAGATAATAAGACTGTCCAAACTGAAAGAGGCCTGAGGCACCACGTGCCTGCTCACTATAAACCTGTGAACAATGTCAAGTGACACTGGTGACATTCGAAGACATTATACTCCCCAAAACATTAGATCCAGGGGCTGTGGACCTGTGAGATGTGTCTCAGCTGGTTTCAGAAAGATGGTAGGGGACAGAAGAAACTTGAGGAGCCTCAACATGGATGGGAAGTCCTGTTCAGGAAGAGTACCCCCAACTTCAATATGCAGACATGGAAAGTCACGCTGAGTGGGCCTCTCAGCATGTCTCCTTATGATGTTTGCTTAAAATGTATTGGTTATGTTTATCACAACAGTATCGTTTCTGTAAAATGTGTGTCTGCTTTCTGTGTGACTCCTTCAACAATTTCTCTCAACAAACATGCCGAATCCCGAGTGTGTGTTGGGTGTTGTCCTAGGATGGAGATGCAGCTCCTCGCCTCCTGGAGCTTGCTCTCTAGGGTGCCAGCAGCGAGAGGGTACCAACAGGTGTGGTTTTCAATGTAGACAATTGGAAAGCAGGTAGGACAGGGTGGTCCTGACGTTCAGGAATGCTGGGCAACAAAGTTCTGGGCTCTGAAGACCCTAGAAGTAATGGCGACCTTTTAGGATGGAGACATTTAATTTTCAGAGCACCAAAAAGGCTATTGATCTTTTCACTATCAGCAAATTTGTATGGAAAATATGATGCCCTTTTGCTTGTCTCCTTCACCAAGAGAAAGACTCAGATCATCGATTGGGACAGCACAGTAAAATTCAAACCAAATAACTTTGTCCTCACTGTAAAAAATAATAAAGAAAACTCTGATGATATCCCCACCCCCATGACAAATGCATCAGAAGGCAGAGAAAAACACCATCAGTATTTCCAGATTCTTCCTATGTGATGTTGTAAATCTCAACTATATGACAAATAGTTTTACATTTTTACCTACAGAACTACATAGAAATCTTAGAGACTATGTGGAAAGCTTAGAGACAGGTGAAAATTGCTGAACTCTGAAATATGCCTGTCATTGTAGCTTTTCCTTTGACTTGATTGAAAATAGTAAATTTCTTCCAGAAGCCTCAAAAAATGCTTCTGAAAACTTTTCTCACCTTGATGTTAACACCGTCAGCTCAGCAGGATCTGGAATCATTTGGCATGTCTGTGGGGATTATCTAGATTAGGCTAGCCAGGTTATCATTTGTGTGGCCGGAAAATCAGTTCATGTGTACAAATTTCGGATCCAATGACTTCTACTAACACCTTGTACTAAAACCACTGGAAGGGCTTCGATTTGCAAAGCACTCCAATCTCTTTGGTGCCTAAGTAGTACAGTTGAGGTGCAGAAACAAATCTTAATTTATGATATAAACTGAGTCTGAATTTTTTAAAAACTACTTGCATAGGTGTTTTGATTATATGTATGTATTGCACCATGTGTGTGCCTGGTACCTGCAGAGGCCAGAAGTCAGCAGATCCCTAGAACGAAAGTTTGTGAGCCTCTATGCGGGTGCTGGGAATTGAACCCAGGTCCTCTGGAAGAGCAGCCAGTGCTAACTGCTGAGACATCTCTCCAGCCCACTGAGTAGTTTTGTCCTAAGGTTAAACTCTCAATGCGATCATTGTTCCTGGATATCTGTTCCTTTCCATAGAGTCACCATAGTTCTGCTTTTCCCTTTCGCCAAATCACCCAAAAATAGTTTTCATTTTGCAGAGTAGTGGCTGAAATAATGAAGTGATTGTAATCATTGGGAAAGTTAAATACAATTATTCTGTGACCATTACAAAATCTGTTAAGGTATTTTTTTTAACATTCACTGTTAGATGCAGGAAAAATTTTGTAGGATTAATGTTTGTCTAGTAAGCGGTAATGTAAAACAGCACACTGTGATCCAAATGTTCATCTCTGTAAAGAGAAACGCCATCTGTCTTGTGACATCATCTGTGACACTGAATAAGCTTTTCTTTGTGAACTGTACCCAGGTCCTAGCAGGTGGTAAGCGGGCACTCTAGCGTGAAGCATCTTGTTTTTTAGAATTACATTGTATATTTTACGTGTGTGTGCCCACACATGTGGGGGTCAGGGGACAACTTGAAGGAGTTCTGCCCTTCCACCACGTGGGTCCCTGGGACTGAATCCAAGACATCAGGCTTGGCAGCAAGCACCTTTACCCACTGAGCCACCTCATGGCCCACTGCTGCTTTTCTCTGCCTTGGCAAATTGTCTTTCTCCCTACGGGGCCGGATTCCCTTCCAATATCTTAACCATTCGTGCTTTCAACGTCGTGACTTCCTTAAGAAGAAGAGTTAAGAGGGTCCTTAACTCTGCTGCCGCTGTCACCTCCTTTGGACATCATGTTCACATCACTATGTTCTCTGCCGTGTGTCTCCGAGTGGATGTCTTGTGTCTGGAACGTCTAGTAATAACATCGCATGTCAGTCATTTCTACAGTTTCACTGCTGCTTTCTGAGTGGTAGCCCTGTCTTACAATTTTCATTTCTATGCACACTTTTGTCTTTACAGGTCAGTTCTCCCCAAGACTTAAATAACACATGAGCTCATAAATGGGGGCCAGGAGGCAACAGAACTACACACTGTGTTGTGCACGTGTGTCTTTTTAAAATGTGTTAACAGACACAAGGCCGACCACAGGTAGACTGAAGAGCTGCTGACAGAGCGCCAAGCTATGGGTCACTTAGGTAGTGATCCTGTGGACTGAAGGGCTGGCAGGCGGTTTCCACTTTACGAAATCACCTCCAGCAACACCTCAGGGATGCAAGTGTGAAGCACTAACAAGCTGCGAACACATTCAAACTGAAATCCACACACACTGCAACTGTGCAGAGCACAGATACGCTGCCCTGGGAACTAGCTAGCTTTCGATGCAGATGACATTTTACACTTCAAGCGATTATGGATCCTGCTGTGCACGCTGCTCACTTTGAGGGCTGAAATGACAGAGGAAATGACGAAAGTCCTATAGAAGGCTGAGCTAGTAAAATGGACTCTGCGTGCCTTTGTTCAATATTAAAGGAGATAAATCATTTCTAAACCTTTTTAAAAGGTGCAGCATGCACAACTCGCCACCGCAAACTATCTCAGGATACTCCACACAGAACTCAAAGCTGCTGTTTCCAAGGCCCCCACTGGAATAACTAGGTGTTCTACTCCTGGACCTCACCAGTACTGTCAACTCTAATCTCAGGCCTTCTGAGGCCTCCACTGGAATAACTAGGGGTCCTACCACTCCTAGACCTCACCGGTACTGTCAACTGATAATCTCAGGCTTTCTGACAACATACCTGCATGATCAGAATTTTTAGCTAAAATGAGCTCACCAAAACTACTTATTTGGTTCTAGAAATTCATTCACATACAAAACCAGAACTGCCCCATGTGTGCACCAGTATGCCATAAGAAAACATGCAGTTTCCGCTAAATAATATATGTGGTTTCAACATTTGCTTTCTTTAAAAAATAAAGCACGGGTTCAGAATCAGAGAGAGGGCAGACAAGCTGGTCACTGCCCTTTTAACACAGAGTGAGGACCAGCACCCGAAGGCCCAAGCATCCACCACCTCATCTCAGCAGCTGCAGCTAGACCAGCTTGTCAGCATTAGGGAAAGCTGCCCACTGTATCTGGACACTATGTGCCCCCAAGGGTTCATGTGCTGAAGGTATGTGGTCCTCTGGGGGTGGAATGGCGCAGTGGCAAGTCTTTTTCAGTTTGAGTGGATGGAACTGCTGTACCATCTTGAACTTACAGCCTCCAAAGCTGAGCTAAATAAACTCTACAAGGTAGATTTCTACACAACCCCAGCGACTACTGGATATAAAATGGCCTGTATTAGGAGTCTAACTTAATTATGAGGTAGGCAATGGTTTGCATGTGAAAGGGAGACGGTGGAAAGGGCTACAAAAACAGTAAATGCACTGGGCAGGGACACAGGTGCCGGGGATGCGGACGACGGTGGCGCCTTTGATCCCAGCACTTAAAGAGATATATAGAGAGTGGGCAGAGTTGGGGAGTAAGCATCACAGGAGATGGAGGCCTCTGTTAAGAGCTTGCAGAACCGGTAGGCTATGACCTCATAGTGATGCACAGATTAATGGAGATGGGTTAGTTTAGGATATAAGGGCTAGCTAAAAATACGCTTAAGCTATTGGCTGAACAGTATTGCAAATAATAGTTTCTGAGTGGTTATTTCGGGCCTAAGTGGCTGGGAATGAACGAGCAGGCTTCAACAAATAATGGGAGGCAGAGGCAGGTGGATCTCTGAGAGCTCAAGGCCAGCCTGGTCTACAAGGGCTAGTATTAGGACAGGCTCCAAAGCTACAGAGAAACCCTGTCTCAAAAAACAAAAAACAAAAAAAAAAAGAAAAACCAACAACCAAAACAGTAAATGCAAGTGTATATACAGCACAGTGGGGCGGACTAATCCAGTCCTGTTATTTTAGGAGCTAGTAGGACGCTCTGGACACAATGCACTGAGAATGAGATAGAAACATTAATTTCAAAAAAAAAAAAGGGAAAAAAAAAGATTAATTTCCTTGACTTCATCAACACACTGTACACACATGAAGTAACAGATTTGAGAGGGGAATTAATGAATAGTGCAAGCCTGTGATCCCAGCACTTGGGAAGTAAAGGTAAGAAGGATCAGTTGGAGGCCAGATGAAGAAGATAGTAGAAAATATTCACAAAACTTACCATTCCCATCCCAGGAGCACTCGGACACTGCAACTGTGGAAAGTTCCAGGGCTGATGAAATGGCAAGAGATCACCACGCAGAACTCTAAAATGGAAAAATCTGAACCTGCCAAGTGTGGTGGCGCACGCCTTTAATCCCAGCATAGGGAGGCAGAGGCAGGCGGATCTCTGTGAGTTTGAGGACAGCCTGGTCTAGAAGAGCTAGTTCCAGGATAGCCAGGGCAAAAGAAAGGCCCTTTCTCAAAAACAAACAAACAAACTAAAAAACAAGTAAAATAAATAAAAGCCCAATCTTTCCAAGAAGCCTAATCAAAGACTAAACACGGGCTTCCCATCTCAGAGGAGCTTTGGGAGGGAAGGATGGAAAAAGCCCCTCATTCCTCACAGGCGGCTGCAGGACAAAGGGGTAGGGCCCTCACTATCTTAAGCAGCAATTCACGTCTGTCAAACTATGCACGCTCGTCAAACTAAAGGCAGTTTCAGAAATGGGAGGCGTACGGTTTAGCTGTTTTTCTTTAAAAGATACTGAAAAAATAGAACTCAACAAAAGGCACAAAGACAGGGAACAGCAGGTCCAGGAAATAATGTGACCAGCCTAGATGTGCTAAAACAGAGACCAAGTGATGGTTTATAGCTCTTGGGACCATTTGGAGTCCTGGCCTCCAGCTGTTCTTCCCTGCTAGAGATCTTTACTTTTCTTCTGATTTGAGCTACTGAAAGCTGTGTCAAAGTTGTTTACCAGCTCTGCTTCACGAGCACGAGTTGCCTTGGCCTTGAGGATCAGAGGATAAGGTTTTCAGCTGTTGGCCCACCTGACTGTTGGGTATATAAGCCTCCATGGTGCTACTGAAGAAAGGGCTTCTTACCAGGGACTAGAGGTCCACGTCTCTCTGTCTTTGTGTGTTTCAATCTCCAGTCCCTTGCCCAAAGCTCGAGAACTGTATGGTAGCGCATAGAGCGCAGACAGGCACTGTGCGCTGCATATGGCAGATCTGGGCTGTCACAGAAAAACTAAGGTGAATAACATGGCAGAGCACCGAGGAAAACTAAGGACAAAAGAAGGAAAATTAGACAAGTGGAGAAATGCAAGCTGAATGAACTGAGGAAGACCCAGCAGCTATGCCACTGGCTGTCTAATTGCACTATACTTCCTCTCAGGGGACTGGCTGTTGACAGGACCAGCTGGAAGGGCAAGGAAAAAGTGAGGTATAGGCTCAGCATGCAGCTACCAAAGAAAGGCAGGACTAATAGTCAGCAATATTATTTAATATGCAAACTTCTCAATCTTTTAGTCTCTGTTTTTGACCCAAGAATATCTTTTATAAGTTTAATTTATTTTAAAAAATTCTACAAAAAGAAAGACAAAAGCTCTGAGTGTTTTGCAGTCTGTACATTCGCCCTTTTCCTTGGTTCTTTAGAACGATTCTGCTCAGCGGGCTTTGCTCTTCATTTTCTGTCTTGTTCGTTTTCCTGGGCGCTTCTGCACAGACAAAACAAAAAATTCAAAGGTAGTCACATACTTCTTGGCCTTCTGTGCCAGCGTGAGAAGGAACCAAGAGGCGTAGATTTGGGGGTGAAAACACTGACTAGGCCCCCGCCTGAACCCCTCACTTACATTTGCCCCCTTTTTCCCAGGCTTCCTGGGGCCCTTGCCATGAGCCACCTTGGCTCGGAAGCTGGAGACATCGTCGTAGCTTTCACGAGTGTTCCATTTGGAGCCTTTCTTCTTTCCACCAAAACCAAACTTCTGGTTTTTGTACCGTCGTTTGGCACTGGGCCTGGAAAAGGGGGCCCCACAGATTACTGCACTATAACCCTGACTGATAAGCCTTATGGCCTTTCTGCGTAGATCTTAGGCACCACTGTTGCAGGTCTCTTCTCAGCCTTACATTCACTCTACAAACCACCCAGGCAAACTCATCTGATAATGAAGTAACTCCAGAGAAGGAAAACTAACAGAGAAAATCCAGAAAGGGATCTAAAAACACCACTCAGCTTCCAGTTTCCACTGGCATCCTATCTAACTCAATCCTGCTAGCTCACTCAGCCTCAGTTGTCTCTATTTCTCTGGAGGGCAAAATCAGTGAGCATTCAAATGTAACAAACTTGAAAACCTGTCAAATTCAGCTTAGCCAAGCACCATACCTCCCCTCCTGGGCTTATTCCAGCTGCTCTAGAGATGCCAAGTTGGGACTGGTGTCTCCTACTATCTGCCCAGCACCCTGCTCTTCTGACATCTTAACCAGCCCTCACCCCACTTTTCTTCCTTGCACATAGCACTTTCGAGGGACTGCCACTACTCACTGAGGCTTCTGCACTATCACTTATGTTTCCACTTCCCTGACTGCCGTTTATTTACACACACACACACACACACACAACCTGTTCCCTTCTCAAAATGGGAGTGTGATCTGCTCATGAGTGAGTCAAACCAGTATCTGCCCCCTAATGCCAACAGGACGAAGGCTCCCTGGCTCCTGGCCTCACAGTGTTTTCTAGTGAGGGCAACACAGGCTACTCCTCACATGCAACCCACTGGCTCTCATCCCTGTGCCTCTGCTCATGCTGGTTCTTTCCTCCTGAAACACTTCTCTCCCACTTTCCTGTTCAGACATTCGTGTCCTTCACACTAGGCTCAGGTGGGGCAGTCCCCGTTAGGAAGCCATCCCCAGACTGTGCCAGGACGTTAAAATGTGCTTCCACATTAATCCCCTGACATATATGGAAATCATCACCCCGGGGCCTGCGCCCACCAGGGCAGAAAGTGAGATTGACAAGAGGAACAGTGAACCCTGCCCCTTTAGGTCTTCATAGCCCTGGGGCACAAACCATGGCCTCAGTAAACAAAGCAACTACAAGGCTGGAAGCCTCCCTCCTAAAAAATGGCTGAACTCCCCACCATCACTGAGGGTCTTGTAGTAAAACAGCCATTTGATGCTCATTTCAAATGATCCAGATACCAACCCCCCTTCAAACACTACTGTAGTAGCCACAGGCCCGTCCCATGGGATCAAACTCACTGTGCCTTGAGCATTGGCACGCTACACTGGAGGCCGTCCCTGGGGAGCTCCATCACTGGACTGACTGTTAGCCATCACAAGACAAACCAAACTGAAAGCCCTTACCCTTTACTCATCTGCTGGCTCTTGGCTCTGGCCTTTGTACTGCGTTCAGCAGGCTTCTGATCCCCCTCAAGGAAATCCAGCTTATCAGAGAAGCCTGGGAAGGAAGAAGCATTTCCATCAGCACCACTGTATTTCTAGGAAATATGTCTTAAAGAGCACACCTCAGTCCCCACACCATTTCCCAAGCCTAAGCCCCGTAGATCGAAAGCAAGATGACTACAGAGCACTAAATTACACTATACTCCCTTAGTTCTAAGGTACCCAATACCCAGGCTGCCCTATACCCACAGCAGACACACTGACCTTTCTGGTATTTCTTGATAGCATTCATCATGTGTTTTTTCTCCTGCTGTCTCTTCTGCAGGACCTCAGTCTGTACCTGTAAGATAGACACAAAGTCAGTCATGCATCCCAAACCACAACCCCAAAGGTTATCTATCCATCAGCTCATCTGCTGCTACTATACTGTGTTGGGTGCACCATAGTGTCCCATGGTGCCAGTGAACCTGCACTCAGGGATACCAGCAGAAACACTTCGCCAGTAAGGCCCACAGGACCAAACACACACAGGGCCGGAACCAAATCGGACCACAGCAACCTGCCCTAGCATTCCTGGCCTTGTCCTATCTGTGCAGGTGTTCTTTCTTACCTTCTTTCCGTATTTCCTAAGCGCTCGAAGTTGCTTGGCCTTTTCAGATTTCTCCATGGCAGCCTGCTTAGTCTGCAGCTTCTGTCGAATCTAAAACACAGGATGCTGTCAGGCACTATACGGAGCACACTGGACCAAGACTCCGGGGTTCCATTAACTCTGAAAGCTGTGGAACTTCCCTAGTTTCCCACATACAGACAATATTGCCCCAAAGCTGAATCTTTATCAAGGCACCAAAAGTGTCAGGGCACAGCCAGAGCTTAAAAGCAGCCCTGCCTCAGCATGCTTGTTCTATTACACAAAGCCACCTGCTTGTCACACGAGACCTGTCTCTCCCAGCCCTGTTTACAGATTAAGGCTAAACCTAAATGCCCTCTTCTAACAGGCCAGGTATATAACAAACTCCTGCACACTGACCCGTGCCTCCCCCATCAAACACATATATTTTACTGAAAGCTTAAGTCATCGGAGTGGCTATCAGGTGTAGCTGGGCTTGTCTCGGGGTTAGCTTCTGGGGGTACCACCTAGAATTCTCTGAGATGAAGACTGAGGCCAAGGGAACAATCTAAATACATCCTAGATGCGACATCAGGAAGTTTTTTCCTCCCAAAGTTAAGTGAAGATCAAGTCCCCCAACTCGAAACGACACTATATCTGAGTCATATATCTACCCCTCACTTTCTAGAAAACGGAGACCCAGAGAAGAAAAACCTGTCTACAAGCTGTAGTGTTTTCTTTGGCAAAGTGGGCCCAGAACTACAAGACTGCTGTATCTATACACCATGCCACCAAGCCTGCCAGGGAGAAAATACGCAAGTCTTCTTTACTACAGGGACCACGCTTCTTCCAGCTCTTCTCTCCCTACTGTATCTAAGGGACGGACTGGCATGCCTCTGAGGCAGGGACTCACACAGAAATACTGAAAACAGCCAGCACAAATCCTCTTTAAAGACGACAGCAAATGAGCCAGCTGAACAGACATACTTCACGGTGAAGCCTTGGCTTTTCAGAAGGAAAAGTTGCCTGTCTCTCTTACCTTTTGCATCTGCTGATCTGACTTGGCCATTTCTGCAAAATAATCGGTGGGCCGCTTGGTGGGGACTTGGAGCTGATGGAGCCGGGGTAATACTGCGAGCACTGCAGCCTGGGCCTGGCGGTAGCTGAGATTGCAGAAAGGTGTGAAATAAAGGGTCTTACTGCCTCGCAGGAGTTGACCAGACTATCAACATCCCACCGGCACTAGCAAGACAAAACAAAAACTGCAATAAAACTCCACTAATTCCCAATTCCATATATAAGAGACATCTCACTTTTCACTGGCTTTTAAGGGGAAATGCTTCTAAAAGTAAATCAGTTGTTTAAAACGATGATCTTATTAAAGGTACATTAGCACACAAACCGAACTCTTTCCCAACCTGTACTGAAAGTCCACTCGCAACCTCCCCTAGGCAGTCTGTTCTAATGACTGGATGCACCCACACTAACTTGAAATGAATTATTTTGAAATATCCCTCAAGCAGGGTGCTGGTTCAATGAAGACGAGGGAGTGGTCACTCAAGCAGGAGGAACCCTAGCTCCACCCTCAGGTTCGTGCTAACTCCTCGGTGCCTCTGAGGGTGCAGCCATACCGTAATGTTCCCCTTCCCGTGATTCTCTAATCTCAAAGGACCCAGAACAAGACGTACAAACTCATCTCCCTCTTGAAGTCGTCTTCTGGGTTAACATCTTTCTTCTGGTCCTTGTTCTCGGGTGTTGGCTGAGTTTCATTGACTTCCGGCACTGGACCCAGGGTCACGTCGAGCCTTTCAACCCACTCCAGATCCCGTTTGAATTCGGCCAAACACTGTTTCAGACCATTCTAGGTAAGTCAGATACAGTGCCCATGAGAACCCAGAGTTTGTCTCTCTCGAGCCCAAAGTGCTAAGCTCAAATACCAGCACAGGAAGCCGCACCGCCTGTTCAAGGCGCAGGCAGAGTGCATCTTTCTCACAAGAACCCGTTTCCCACGGAGTACGGCGCCTGTGCACATCAAGGACCCCGACCCGCTAGCGAGCTCACCACATCATTCACCGCTTTCTTCGGCTTCTCGAGCACAACATTGAGGCCTGGCTTCAGGAGTCCGCGGGAAAACGCATCCTGCAACTACAGACCCGAGCGCGTCAGTACCAAAGAGCTCGGGTTCCCGTTCCACGTCCCGCCCCGCGAGCCCCGCTGCCGCCTACCTCCTGGTCTGAGACCAGGGACTCCTCCGACTCCGAGTCCGAGAGCGGAGGGGTGTCCATCTCGCGACCTCCCGCCCCACGGGGTGCGCCCGCCGCTCCACGTGCCCTGAAGAAGCAAGTACCAGAGCCAGCAACTTCTCCACTAGCCTCTGGCTTTTCGACCCGGACTTCCGCTTCCGGGTGCAGAGCCCCGTTCCGGTTTCTCGTTGCTATAGGAACTGCTCCGGCGTTTGGGCGTGCCCGGGTTGCGCCGGAACTTTAGTAGGAGTACCTGTAGATCTCTGCGTGGTCTGGTAACCCAGAGTCGTGAAGAGAGGTGAGGCGTTTCTCTGGGGTCCTCCGAAGATCCTGGGGTCGCTGAGAGCGCAAGAGAGAAAGGCAAAGCGCGGGAGGAGCCGCGGGGGTAGGGCGACAAGGAGAGGGGCCTGGGGGCGGAGCATGGAGGGGTGAGGTGGGGTCAGAAGGGGCGGGCCCAAGGCCGAGTCCACTGGGGCGGGGCCGTGGGCGGGGCGGGACATGTCACGTGCTTCTCCACGCTCACCGACTTGCTGCTTCTTCTTCAGCAGTAATCTTTGACAGGTACCATGTCCACCGTGGTAGCTCAGGCGCTGCATGTTTTTGGTCTTCGGTCTCACGTGGCCAACAATATCTTCTTCTTCGATGAACAGATCATTATATTTCCTTCAGGAAATCACTGTGTGAAGTACAATCTGGATCAGAAATGGCAAAAATTCATTCCAGGTAAAAAAAAAAAAAAAAAAAAAACCTCCCCACCCTGCCACATATATGAAAGGCATGTGCTACACAGAACCGTACAAACTCAACGATTAAGAAGGTCTTTTTGCCGGCTGTGGTGGCGCACGCCGGTAGGATTTGCTGAAGGAGGCAGAGGCTGGAGGATCACGAGTTCGAGGCCAGTTTGGGCTACACGGAAAAAAAAAAAAGGTCTTCTTTTTGACAACTAGGATGTGCATGTAGTTTTATAAATGTGGACAAAATAAATGTCAATTTGCACTGTTTGAATATAGATTAACCTGACACATGTAGTCAACATGACATGCAAAATAACGCTAATTTTAAAAGCATTTTTTCGCTGTGGCTTGATAGAAGAGTTACTTTAAACAGTGTTTTTCTTGTGCTCTCTGAAGTTTTGGGCTTGTCTTCACCAGAACCCCTTGTTGGGTCTAACAGTCCAAGAGTGCACCATCTTCATTGAACCCTTGTATGATGGTGACACTGGAGATTTTATCCTAAGTCCTTTGTTCTTTTGTTCTTTTTTTTTTCCCAAGGCAGGGTTTCTCTGTAGCTTTGGAGCCTGTCCTGAAACTAGCTCTTGTAGCCCAGACTGGTCTCTAACTCACAGAGATCCGCCTGCCTCTGCCTCCCGAGTGCTGGGATTAAAGGCGTGCGCCACCACCGCCCGGCCTTGTTCTTTTGTTCTAAGGAACAAATAATCTTCCTTAGAACCCGACTCCTGTTTTTGTTTACGTTGGTCCAATCAATCATATTCATGACAGTTCCCCTACTTTTTTTGCATTGACCATTTTTATTTCTTCATGTGCAAATATAAACACCACAATCGTTAATGAATTGCTATTCCACTAAGACCTGCGCACCCAGGCACCCGGGATTAGCCAGTTCCAGGGTTTCTCCATTGCTTTTCTCTCAACCCACCCCTCCCTACTAGCCAGCCCATCTCAGGTCATGCATATGCCACACTGGGTCTTGCATTTACCACATATCTATGTAACCTTATACAAGCTATGCTTTTGTTTTCACGGTTTTCCCATTTTAGACAAATGGAATTATAATCTGTCTGTGTGTTCTGTTGCTAGCATTTCTTGTTCAGCTTCATGCTTCTGTGAGTCATGCATCTTGACACATAGAACTGAGCCATTTTGTTGTGGTATAGTCTTCCAGTGGGGATTACAGACACACACACACACACACACACACACACACACACGCTTATATGGCCGTCTAGATTTGAGGGGCCTGTGGTAAACAAGAGTTATTTGCTATTAGAAACACACCACCATTAACCATTCTTGCATTCACACATATCTGCAAAGATTTTTCAGGACACACGGCCAGAACTAACATTGCTGAGAAATGTGATCATATTGGTTTATATTCCTACTAGCAATGCATAAAGGTCCCTATTACCTCAGCCTCACCAACTCTTGCTATTGTTCAACTTACTAATTTATGTGTGTGTGTGAGAGAGATCCTAATGATCAAAAAAGGGATCTTGTTTTAGCTTTCATGTCTGTATTGCTAATTAAGATGGGTATCTTTACACATGTTTATGGACTATTCAATTTATGTTAAATGGCTTTTATCTATTTTTAACTTTTAAATAATTTTTTATAATTTTTCTATTGTTTTTGTCAGTTTTGTTTGGGGGTAGCTCTCTTCATATATTCTTTATATATTTTGTATGCTAATCATTTTTCAGATACATGTGTTAGAAATAATTCTTTTCTGCAGCCTGTGCTTTTTTTTCTCCTGTGGTATCTTGGGATGAAGAATAATTCTTAGTTTTTGTTTGTTTGGTTGACTGGTTTGATTTGGTTTTTTCAAGACAATGTTTCTCTGTGTAACAGCCCTAGCTATGCTGGAACTCACTTTGTAAACTAGGAGATCTCAAACTCACAGAGATCTACCTGTCTCTGCCTCCCAAGGCTGGGATTAAAGGCATGCGCCACCATTGCCGGGCAGTAATTCTTAGTTTCAATGAGATAAGAGTGGTCCACACCTTTAATCCCAGCACTCAGGAGGCAGAAGCAGAAGAATCTCTGAGTTTGAGGCCAAACTACAGAGTGAGTTTCAGGACATCCAGAGCTGTTACACAAAGAAACTGTTTCAACTCCTTCCCCCCAAAAAATAAATTATCAAACACCATGTAAACATTATATAAGAATAAACTATTAAATATAGTTGAGGGGCTGAGGACATAGCTAAGTGGTAAAGTACTTGCCAGCCATGTGTGGGAACCTAAATTTGAACCCACATAAAGCCAGGAGTGATAGCACACATCTGTAATCCCATTGCTTCTGTGGAAAGGGGGAGATAGACACAGAAGATGGCACAGAAGCCTGTGGGCCAGCTCGCCTGACATGCACAGCAGTGAACAGCAAAGAGGCCCTGCCTCATACCCCAGGGTCCTCTGACCTCCACAAGTGTGCATGGCAAGCACACACACACACACACACACACACACACACACACACACAGAGGGAGGGAGGGAAGAAGGGAGGGAGGGAGGGAAGGAAGGAGATGCAGTTGACTTTATTATCTTTTATTCCAGTATGTTTGCCAGGCTATCACTAATTCTAGTAACTTCTCTGCAGATTCTGTGGGTACTGCATAGACAATCACATCACAATAATAATGGTTCCTTTATCTTGTGTCACTCTGCTGGGAAGCGGCTCCAAAGAGAGTTGAGTAGAAGCAATGAAAATGTTCATAGTCATCATGTTTCTGGCCATAAGAGAGAAAGCCAATTAATATTTCCTTATAAAGGATATTTGCTATGAGCAAATGTCACTGTCCTATATCGAGTTAAATGAATTCTTTTTTCCCTCAGTTTCCTGTGTTCTTGCTCTCAATGAACAGATAGTGGATTTCCTAGCATGTATTTTCTGTATTTAATATAGATCTTTGTATATGACTTACTAACATTAAACCAACCATCATTTTATACAGACAACATCTGTGTATATTTTCAAGTTTACCAGAATCTGGCTCTTGCTTGTTATAATTCATGTAGTCCAGTCAGGATCTTTCTCCATCTATATTTAGTGGTGATAAATGTAGAATGTGCTCAATTCTCCCAAGTTTTGGTTTCTTTGAGAATGTTTTATTTCATCTTTATTTAAGAAGATAGTTTGAGTGGGTATAGAATTTGGGGGTACAGGCTTTATTCCGTATTCTTTTAGCTTCTGCTTTATTATAGTAGTTAAGGAATTAGCAACTGGGCTCTGTTTCTGTGGATGCAGTCTTTCCCCTGGATGTTCGTAATGTCTTTGTCTGTGTGTGAGTGCACACATGTGCGTGTGTGCCCAACTTCCTGTGTTGTGTTCTCATTTCTTATTCACATAAGGGTCCTCTGGGATCTCACGCATCCTGCAGTGATTCCAGAGAACTTTAACAATTGCCTCTCCAGACGTCCTGTCTCTTCCATGCTTTCAGTTCCTTTGGGAACTTTCGACCATTTCAACTGAGTCCTCATGTTTTTTATACTCTTCCCTGGATTTCCCATTTCCTGGTCTCGCTCTGTCGCCTACGAGCTTCCTGAGCATTTTCTTCACTGTTTTGTTTTCAGCTGTATCCAACCCACTTCTTAGTGTGTCCAGAGATTGATTGATTGATTGATTGATTGATTGATTGATTGATTGATTGATATTTTCATGTATATGGGTGTTTTACCTCCATTTGTGTCTGTGTACTACATGTGTGCCATGCCTGTGGAAGTCAGTAGAGAGTGTCAGTCCTGTGGACCTGGAGTTATAGACGGTTGCGAGCTGCCATGTGGGTGCTGGGAATCAAATCCAGGTCCCCTGAAGAGCAGCAAGTGCTCTTAACCACTGAACCATCTTCCACTCTGTATCCAGAGATTTAAATTTCAGTTATTCTGTTAATGTTCATACATCCTGCCCTGACCGTTTTGCTTCTTAGAGCTTCATCTTGTGTTACCAAGAACCTCACCTCCACATGTGAGAATCCTCCCAGCCACAAGGTTCAAGGTCTTCCCACGCATCCTGTAAGTGGCTGCCCTGTAAGCATCCTTCAAGCCCAGGCAAAGGGCAGAGAAAGAAGAAGAGGACAAGACTGGCGATGATGCTGCCAGTAAGCTCAAAACCAGTCAGGCATGGCATCCCACAGTCCCGGGCATCTGGGACATGATCTGGAAAAGGCAGTTCAGAGTTTCAGGTGTCCTGAATTTCACCTCCCAGTCAGGACTATAGCCAGGGGAGGAGCAGTATAAAATAGACAGACCAGAGCAGGTTCCATAGTGTCCAGATCTTAAATCATTATGCATGAAGTGAAAAGGGTCATGAATTTGAAGATAAGAGGTTTATCTAGCTTTCCATTTTATAAGCTCAGTGTCCTCATCTGTGAAATCGAGCTGATGTCCAGCTGCTGTGCTCACCAAGTAATAATGAGGCTCAGACATAATCATTTGTTCATTCAACAAAAATTCACTAGACACTTCCTCTCTTTCTCTCTCTCACACACACACACACACATCTATCTTCATAGAGCCTTTATTACACACAGGAGGAGCAACAACAAGCAATAACAAGGATGTTAATGAGAAGGAAAGGGGCCTAGAAAGTGAAGAACTTCAAGGGAATGTGAAATGTCAAATGGTGGGCAGGAAATGGTTTACTGAGTAAATGACCGTTGGTGATGAGTGATGGTCGTCAAGGAGCTGGCCATGCTAACGTAGGAAGGAGAGGGTAAAAAGGATGGTACCCTAGAAGGGTGATGAGTGTGTTAGAGGAATCTCAAAGAGGCCAGTGAAGCTGGGGTGCAGGGAATGGGGAAGTAGGGAGCAAGAGGCAAGGCAACAGGGGCGGGGGCAGCGCTACCCAGGCATGTGATGAGAAGCCTGGGGCAGAGTAGCACAGTGCAGCTGACCTTCCCACAAGTTCATTCTAGATACTCTACGGGGGAAGAGGGGACACTTAAGGAAGAGCAAGGTAGCAAGGAGCCCTGTCGAGAGGGCGCTGCATCAGGGAAGGGGATGAGGTGCTTAAGACAGGTTGAGGACAGTCCTTGTGGATGGTGAGGCCAGTCCAGGGTCTGTTTTGGAGTAGGCATGACTGGTTTCCTCCCAAACAGACATGGAAGCACAGAGGTAGGAAGGGCTGAGTGAGGAGACACATCTACTTGAGACACATAGAAGCAACTAAATGGAATGGAAAGGGGCAGTTCAGACTCCCAGGCTTCCATTAGCTCTGGGACCCACCTCCATTTAGGGATGAGGAGCTGATGAAGAACTAGCAGAAGAGGGACCAAGAAGATGGGAGGTGTGTTCCTGTGGGAGAGATGGAGCTATTTCAAGGATAAGTGAATTAACTGGACTGAGAGCATTGTGAAAGTGTCTGACACACCTAAACCAGTCAAGAAGTCTGGTCCTGGGCCACATGGAAGTATTGCCATCAGTGACTGTGTTTGCAGTGGTCCCAGAGCATTGTGTTGCCTAGTGATGCTGTAGACATCTTGCTTTAGTGCACACCACAGTCTTCACAAAACTCACGTAAGGACACAGGTCTCAGCGTGCTTGTTCTTGCACAAGACATGGCTACACCAAGCACCTGCTAGTATTAAGTCTCTGGGAAGTGAACAAATGAATGGAACCATGGCCCCTCCACAAGCCCTGTGCTGTAGCAGAGACTAGCATGCTTTGCAGTATGCAGACTGGTATCAATGAGGGGGGGGACACTTTTCCCAGTGCAGCCTGGCAGAAAGCACAGGAGTGAACACAGTCCCCTAGCCTCATCCAGGCACGACCACGTCCCCAGCTTTAACATCTCACGATGCCATTGCCCTCCCATCCTTGCTTCAGTCCCAAGCTCTGCCCTCAGCTTCAGAATCTTATCCAACTTCTACACCCTTTGCCCCTAATTTTCACACTCTGGAATTCACAGTACAAACAAATCCATCTTTGGTTTTTGCTTTTTTGTTTGTTTGTTTGTTTTTTTCGAGACAGGGTTTCTCTGTGTAGCTTTGGAACCTGACCTGGCACTTGCTCCATAGACCAGGGTTGGTCTCAAACTCACAGAGATTAGCTTGCCTGTGCCTCCCAAGTGCTAGACTAAAGATATGCACCACCACTGCCCGGCTTGAGAGATCAGAAATTTTTTTTCAGAATCCATTTTTATTATTTCCTTTTTCCTCATGTTCTTCCCTTGCTGGATATTCAGACTCATGTTAAAAACATTATTACCAATTCTATGAAGCCCAGGCATAAGTATCCCAGTAAATATGTATATAACTATGTAACTTTAATATACAAGTGGTGTTAGGAGTCAATGCTAGGCTAGCCAGTTTTGTCTTTGAGAAATGGGAAGCCTTTTCGAGTCATACTTCTTTTCTTCTTTTAAAAAATGTGTGCCTGTGTGAGTGTGCATGAGCCTGCAGAGGCTGGAAGCATACATCAGATCCCCTGGAGCTGAAGTTACAGGCAGTTTGAGCCTCCAAACTCAGGTAGAGGGATTCGAACGCAGGTCCTCTGGAAGAGCAGGAGACACTCTTAACCTCAGAGCCGTCTCTCCAGACCCTAGTGTCTCTAATTATCCTTTCTCATATTGGGCCCAAGATAGATTTAAAACTTAAATGTAAATCAATCAAATTATTAAAATCTAGAAACAAATACATATAATGAAAGTTCAGTGACTCGGAGGGGCCAATTTAAGCAAAAGTCAACAGTCTAACTTATTCAGCTTGTACTCCAGCCCCGGTTTCCCACTTCTCCGCAGAGCTCAGAAACCTCGTTGTTGTTCATGCCTTCCTCCCAGTCAATCACTGAAGCCCGCTGGTTCCACCTATTAACATTTTCCTTGTCCCCCCTTTTCCATGTCTGCTCTTCCTGCTGCCTTCATATAGCATGGTGCTCCCATCACCTCTAGCCCTATGCATCCCCTGCTGACCAGTTCCCCTGCCTTCAGGACTGCCTTCCACACAGCTGCCAGGGAAATCTTCCCACAACGCACATCTGACCCTTCATGAAGGTTCCCAGTGGCTCCTGTTTGCTCCCAGCGGGAGTCTAAGCTTTGTACAGGTGTCTCAGTGACCCAGAACTTTGATCTTCTCTGACACAGCTGTTTTTCCAGCCGTCCTGCAGAAGTCCCATGTGCTGGGCAGATGTGCTGCAGGACCACGTGCTTGTCCCTCCTGAGCTTGCTGGAAGGTAGCAGCATGGAGCCCGTCACAGAGGGACTCCCACACAATCCTCTAGTGCAGCTTCCCCTCCCTCCCTCAACCTCCCTGTCTGAGGCCCACATCCACAGGTGACCCATCCCTGTGCACAGTGCCCAGGGCCCACAACACTTTGGGGCCTATGAAAAGATTTTACTTTGCATTAATGTGAGAACAAAATGAATACAGCAATAATGATTATATGATAGTAAATCCAGCCTGAATTATATTTTGTCTATGTTAGTATAACCATAAAATATATAATTATATATGTATAGTAAACATATGTGTATATATGATATTGTATGCATATACATATATATAATTATATGTATACTATATAATATATATATTCAATTCTGTTATACTTACTTATTCATTGTGTGTGTGTGTGTTCATGCTTGTACACCTGCATGCCATGGCATGTATATGAAGGTCAGAATACAGCTTGTAGGAATTTGTGATTTCCTTCTACCATGTGGGTTCTGGGGATCAAATTTCCATCATCAGCCTTAGCAGCAGCAAGCACCATTACCCATTGAGCCATCTTGCTAGCCCGATTTTTATTGTTTTTAAGTTTTTATTTGTAATTATGTATATGGAGTTACAGGTGATAGTGAGCCAGCTGATATGGGTGCTGGGAACCTAACTCTGGGCCTGTGGAAAAGTCATCGATCCTGTTTTTATCATTTGTAACGAAGGAAGAGACCCACGAAAGCAGAGTGGCCGCTGTGGCCCTGCTGTGTGTCTGGATGAAGTGTTGGCACTTAGTTTCTCACCACAGCTCTCATTTCCTGCCTGTTACTGCGTGGCTGCAAGATGCTGGCTGCTTCCGGCTGTCGTCAACTCTAGGGAAGAAGGGAAAGAGCACGCATGTGTCTCTGCTTATCAAGGAAGCACAAAGCTTCATCATAGACTTCCGCATCTGCCTAGCGGCCAGACTGAGGAACTGAGTAGTTAGCATCCGGCCTCGACAGTAGAGTACCAAATGCTGGATTCTCAAGGCGTGGAGGCCGTAGGCTTAGAGCCTATCCCACCCTGGTCGGCCCATCCCTGGTCTCCCCTAGCGCCCACACAGTGCTCCAGCAATCCATATCCTTGGGATTCCCCTACCGTCCTGCACCCTCGACTACAGCCATACGCTGCTCAGGCTCTTCCTGCCGTGTGCAGCTTTTTCCATCCTGTCTGGTCCTGACTCAAGAAAGATTCCTTAGCATCTCAACTGACCTAGTGAGGCACCCATCCCGGTCATTTTCACAGTTGCCAAGGGATGACCAAGGACTGATCTTTGCACGTTTGTACACGTTTCTCCTCTGCCGGTGGTGCCCCTTGTTAAGCCTGTTGGACCTTGATGGAAGCATTGTCTGCCCTCAGTCCCCCTTCTGCCTCCTTTTGCAGGCTCAGACAAGAGTCAGGGCATGCTGGCCTTGTCCATCAGTCCCAATCGGCGATACCTCGCTATCTCCGAGACTGTGCTGGAAAGACCCACCATCACTATTTACGAGCTGTCATCCATCCCTTGCCGGAAGCGCAAAGTCCTGAATAATTTTGACTTCCAAGTTCAAAAGTTTGTCAGCATGGCTTTCTCTCCAGACTCTAAATACCTGCTGACACAGACGTCGCCTCCAGAGTCAAACCTCGTCTATTGGCTATGGGAAAAGCAGAAAGTAATGGCCATTATTAGATCTGACGTTCAGAACAACCCCATCTACCAGGTACCCCCGGCATGACTCGTGCCTTGCCCCATTGTAAAGCAGAAACACCAACTTTGCCCCACAGCGCTCATTCCTCCCGTGTGTTTTAACCCTGAGCTTCTCAAGAAGCACAGAAAGCAGAGGTAGTTATTGTCCCGTCTTAAGAGGTGAGGGGCCCGAGGCTCTAAGAGGCCTAGTAGCTCATCCCAGACTGCAGAAGTGGTGAGAGGCAGGGCCAGGTATTCCCAACTCTGTCATCTTCCTTCTTCCCTATGGCCCAGAACTACGTCCAGCAAGGTCAGACCCAGCTGTGCTGTCTAAAATTAACTCTCCTTGGTTCCGGCCCCTTTGCAGTAGACTTGTGGATAGTCAGGGGATTTCAGGAATGCCATATAAAGTAGTAGATTTGGGTTTTTATTTTGTTTAGGAGGGGTGTTATTTTAAAACAGGTTGTAACTACATAGCTCAGGCTAGCACGAATTTACAATCTTCCCTGCCTCCCAAGTGCTGGGACTAGAGGTGGATGCCGCCATGCCCAGAGGAAAGTAGATGTGTAAGAAACTGTAAGTTCCAGTTGTGTAGAAAACAGAATTTTCTATTGTGGTTTCAGGACAGAATGAAGACCCACTAGAAAACCAGTAGGTTGACTGCTTGGGCAGTGAGTCCCAGGTTTTATATTCCTGTCCAGTGTCTTGTACTCATTTTCACAAGTTCAAGAAGTCTGTACTGTCCATGTGTACAGATAGTAGCTCATCAGAGCCTTGAGCGTGCGTCATTCATCTCTCAGAGGTTGACGTGTGGGCCAGGGCACCGCCAGCCAAGCACTCATGCCCCTTCTTAATACAATGACGGTAAAAGTATTGATGGCCAAATCACAAAGACGGGGAGGACTGATTTACCCAGGCCGTAGTGTCCCAGTGATGACCCCGTCTCAGAGCAGAGAGCACCTCCTCTGCAGAAGATTCATGAGCATCTACTGGACGTCCCCTATGCACCTATCCCAAGGACACAGACTTGAAAGCAATGTACCCCCAAGCTGCTCTCCGTCTAGTGAGGGCAGCAGGTTAACTACCGTTAGCGTGTGTTGGGATAAAGACTCCAGCTGAAGGAGATTGATCTGGTGGGATGTGTGCTTTCTTCCCCCGACAGGCCTCCACACACCTGCTCAACCCCATGACTCTGTTTCCAACTGAACTTCATCCCCTCGTGCTGACCCAGAGTATAGTTCTGCACGTACGAGGAGACATGTTAGCACATGCCTGTAATCAAACCACTCAGGAAGTTGAGACAGGAGGCATATCCTTTTAAGACCAGCCTGGGCTACATAGTGAGTTCAAGGCCAGCCTGGGCTACAAAAATGAAAAAGATTGTTCATTCTACTTTTTTAAAAAAAAAAATTGTTGACTGAAATTCCATCCAGTAGATGTAGATGTGTATCTTTATCAAATATAATATAAAGTCCCATGACTTTATGTACTAGATATTATGAACTACCTAAAGTGAATGTTAATTGGTAAAGTGGTGAATAATCCCATCAAGATTTGGTCTATCTTCTTATTTTCCTGGTATCTCCTGACATTTTGCAGGTCAGCATCAACCCCCAGGATAATACTCAAGTTTGTGTCACTGGGAACGGGATATTTAAGCTTCTCCGCTTTGCCGAAGGAACCCTAAAGCAAACCAATTTCCAGAGGGGAGAATCCCCAAACTACCTAGCCCACGCCTGGGTGTCTGATGATAAGATCATTGTTGGCACTGACACCGGCAGGCTCTTCCTCTTTGAGTCTGGAGATCCACGCTGGGAGACGAACATAATGGTGAAGGAGCCCACCAGCTCCAGGAGCCTGGAAATCATCCATGAGTCAGAGAGGTAATAGCGCCTTCCACTGGGCTAGTGCCCACCCTTGTGGGCTTCTCCCAAAGCCTCTCACTGAGACCGGAGAGATGTCTCAGCAGTTTAGAGCAGGTACTGGTCTGGCAGAGGACACAGGTGTGGTTCCCAGCACTCACAAGGCGGCTCACAACCATTCCAGGGTATCTGGCGCCCTCTTCTGGTCTCTGAGGGCACCACACACCCATGCAGTACACTTACAAGCCAGACACCCAATAGACAGAAACTGAGAACAAAGAAATCTTAAGTCACTCACCACCTCTCCACCTTGAAAACCAACTATGCCCATTTCATCCTATTTTAGCATTTGTCTCTATTCAAGCACAAGCCCCATCGTTATGACCATGGCCTGCCTAAATACAAGTTTTTATTTTTATGCCTATTCTCATTTTATACGGTTCAGAATGACAAGTCTTCAAAATTGTAGATTTTTCCAAAAGCGTGTTTTCTTTTCTTTTTGGTTTGGGTTTTCGAGACAGGGTTTCCCTGTAGCTTTGGAGCCTGTCCAGGAACTAGCTCTTGTAGACCAGGCTGACCTTGGACTCACAGAGATCCCCTGCCTCTACCTCCCGAGTGCTGGGATTAAAGGTGCACACCATCACCGCCCAGCCTCAGAACCCTGGTGTTGTGCTAAGCGCCCAGCCAGGTACTGGAAACACAGGCCCTCAGGTGATGACAGTTTAATGGGAGGCAACCAGGAGCAAAGGGGACAAGGAAGTGGACTAGGGCAATCAGACAAAAGGGTGATAACAGGGTACAGGGGAGGGGGTTGGTTTCATCTGCACCATAACAGCAGTGGCCACATCTCACACGTGGCGGACTGTGCCGTGGGATGTGACAGACACTGCTGACAAGCCCGTGTGAGTCCTTTTCTTCACGGATTATATCATCATCATCCCAGCTTTTACAGACCAGGGGCCAAAGGCTAAGATCTCAGCACTGCTGTATGACAGGACTAGAATTCCATTTCCCTTCTCTCTGAGCCCAGAGCCCAATATCCCCACCACCTGGCACCCTGTGGGTTCTTCCTCCTCAGTAACTACTGGTCCCCCCCATTCCCACAATCCCTCCCTGTGCCAGTTGGCACCTCCTTATCTTATGGCTTGTGAAGGGCTTCCTAAGGAGTTGTTGATGGAATCGCTTCCCCCTTCACTAGGGACCACTTACCTTAGGTAGTTCAGATTATCCCTTCTATACCACAGAACCTTGGAATTTTATATTAACATTTGATGAAGACACAAGTCGACATCTGCGTATGCACAGTATTTTGGTGGGTCCAGGACTCCCCGCACAGAAGCCCCTTAGCTCGGCCCAGGCAGCACCACCTCTCTCCCCTCCTGGAAAGAAATATCAGGTCTCTTCTCTCTGGGTTCCTTCCATGACCAACACATTTTCTTGTTTCTTGTGTGCTCAGTCAGAGTAAGTCTCTCTGTCTGCTCCCTACCCCAACACACATGCTCACCTGTTCCTGTTTGTCCTGGAGAACCCAACTAAGAGCACTCGGCTTCTGCTCACCTGAAGCAGCGCACCTCTTTCCTGCCCTCGGAAAGCCTCTATTGCTTGTGGCATGCCTAGCTGCCCCTTAACAGTCCTTAGCACATGGGCCCGAGACTTGAAGCTTCTGGGGGCAAGAACTGTACTGATCTTGTTTACTGTTGTTTCGCGGAGCCCTTATAACTCTAACATTTATGAGCAGGTATAAATATTTATTATATGAGTGAATGGATGAAAAGAGAGACCTGGGTTCAAATCTCAGCTCTGCCGGGGAAGTTGTATGATCTTACTATATTCAGTCCCCTGAACCACTTATTTCTAAACAAAAGTTAAGAATCGCCATCCTCTGTACTCACTGTGCTGGGTAGAGTTCCAAAGCCAGATAGCAGCATTTGACCCTGGGAAAGAAGATCACTGGGTGGCATCACTCACAAACAAGGATATCCCCCATGCTGCTCTCAGAAGACAAGGTCTCCTTATGTGGCTTCCATACTGAAACTCATGCTGTAGACCAGGCTGACCTTTGACTCACAGAGATCCACCTGCCTCTGCTACCCCTGTCCTGGAATGAAATCTGTGTGCCCCCACTCTTCCTTGCCCCCTCCAAAGCTCAATGCTTCTCCCCGGGGTCGCCTCCAATAACGCTTTGTGTTCTTTTCCTCTTCCAGCCTGATCGAGTTTCCGCCACCCAGCTCCCCGGTCCCCTCCTTTGAACAGATCGTGGCAACCGCTTATGCCCACCACATGTCCATGCCCCAGGTGTTTGCCATCGCCGCCTATTCCAAGGGCTTCGCCTGCTCCGCTGGGCCGGGGAGAGTGCTGCTGTTTGAGAAGGTGGAAGAGAAGGACGTTTACCGAGAGAGCAGGGAAATCCGGGTAAGGAGGACGCAAATGGGGTCCTTGAGGGCCTTGTTCTGCAGCAGCTGTGCTCCGACAGCATTTGCCCAGGAAGGACTGGGGAGAGAGAGACAGAGCCCCACCCTGAGAAACTAGGAGTGGCTACACTGGGCTGGGAAAACCGGATTTAGAAGTAGCACGATCTGGATTTAAGTCCTATGAGGAAATGTGTCCAAGTAATGAAGACAGACTTCCTCTCTGAACCCTGGTATCCCGTAACCTTCCCATCATTATATCTATATGTGTTCCGTTATTATATAAGCACACTGCCCAGCACACACATTTATGGAATAAACGATACAGAAATGACGTGGACCAGCAAGTTGTTCTTCAGTGACAAAGCCCTGACGGGGAAGACCAGGAGATGAGGAAATAAAGAGGATAGGAAAGTTGGAATTGGGGGGGGGTCTTACGCTGATGGCTCATGCAAGCAAGCTTATTAAGAAGTGCAAAACAGGCTCTAAGACAGTGGTTCTCAGCCTTCCTAATGCTGTGGCCCTTCAACACAGTTCCTCATGTTGTGGGGACCCCCAACCATAAAATTATTTCATTGCTACTTCATAACTGTAACTTGGCTACTGTTATCAATTGTAATGTAAATAGCTGATATGCAAATCCAATGGGGTCATGACCCACAGGTTGAGAACCACTGCTCTAGGAAACTAAGACCTGGGCAGGCTGACCCATCAGCACATTTGGTCACTAACTGATATAGAGAGGGAAAGGAAATCTAATTTTATTTTGTGTCATTGGGAACAACAGCTCCTCTCCAAGCCTACTGGAGGCATCAGTGAACCCTTCTTCTCCTTAACCCTTTTGCCCACCCCATATTGTAGAGGGGCCACCGCCTCCCTTCCATGCACTGAAAGTACACACAGGGATGCTGGGTGCCAAGCGAGCCCATGCCCTGGGCTTTCAACAGGTGGGTGCTCTCACAGGTTAAACAATATGTGTATGATGGGGATCTCATACACTGGGCTGCCTGGCCTGCTCATTCCCACACATTCGGCTCTCTTGCTAGTCAGATGCTAGTTGCTGCAAAAGGAGCACCTGGTGCTATTTAAAACTGATGGAAGCAGAGACTCAACAGTCCTCCCTTCTCCAGACCCAGGAAAGTTCAGGGCAGTGGCTTGGTCAGGAGTCTGTGAATGGAACCCTTGTATCCAGGACATGCTGACAATGTGGGACCGTGACAGAAAGTTACTGATGGCTGTCTTGTGCCTTGACCCAGATCCCTACGGACCCACAAAGCAGTGACCCAAGTCAGTCGGACAAACAGGACGTTCTCTGCCTGTGCTTCAGCCCATCAGAAGAAACCTTGATCGCCAGCACCAGCAAGAACCAACTCTATTCCATCACCATGTCCCTGACGGAGATCAGCAAGGTGAGCTTCCTCCAGGGGCATCAGAGTCCCCTTCCAGTCCACACTGAGATGCCCACCCATCCGAGGCTGCTCACCATGTGTATAGAGTTTCACACAAAGTTGTGTGGTTCATGCACCCTGTTCATCCAAGCAAACAGAAAACCTGAGTGTGCAGAAACGCTCGGGGGGGGGGGGAGGAACGACACGACGTGCAGTGTTGATGTTGCCTATCAAAATCAAATCCCACATGTCCCGCTAGAAGTTGCATTTTTCGAGGAAATTAATCTACTATCATATTTATTCACAGCCCAAAGATGTGTATATAATCTTCATGGTTGTTGGGGATTTTTTGGCTTGTTTTGGAGTTGCAAAGGAAACGATCATAAAACACTCCAGACGTCATAACCAAAAAGCACCGTGGATGATGAAGCTCACACTGTTCGCTGCACACTTCATCAGTAAAATAGCAGTTCAGACTTGTGTCCCCTAGCAGCACGGACTCAAACACATAAAGGGAAGAAAATAGACCACTGTAGCATGAATTCCAATTGGTATTAATAATAAAATCCCAGAGTCAGATATAGGGATTAATGCTGAAGATCAGAGAAGCAGAAGAGACCAACCACTAGAGAGTTCTTTTACCTCTACCAGTGCTCAGACCGAAGGGGCGATCCTGGCCTCAGACTGCATCTCCAGACTGCATCTGTCTCCACTGCAGATGGAAACCTAAGACTGCACTGAGCTTCTGTCTCCTCCCGCCTTATATTCCTCTCTCCACCCAGACATATCTCTCCTGTCTCCACCTCCCTAGTGCTGGGATTAAAGAGGTGTGACTCTGGAATACTGAGATTAAAGGTGTGTGCCACCACTGCCTGGTTTCTAGGGGCTTAACTCTGGCACTCTGATCTTCAGGCAAGCTTTATTTGTTAAAACAAACAAACAAACAAAATAATTACTACAGACCACCTATAATCCCAGCTGACAATTTTAACATATCCTTTTCAGTCATATTTGGGGGGATGTTTTAATTGCTGTTTTTGCTTTTTCTGAGACAGGGACTCATATAGCCCTAGTAGGTGAGAATGGTTTCTGACTTTCCTGCCTCTGCCGCTCCCGTTCATACCATTCTGGGGGTCAAACCCAGGATTTCAAGTATATGCTAGGCAAGCTCTCTACCAACTAAGCTGCAGCTCTAGCCCAGGGGTGGTTTATAGTAGTAGCCTCACTGGTCAGCGTTGAACAAGCAGTACTGTAGTTAATTATAGGAGCTATCCATCACCTCAGAAAGAGAACAGCCCATACCATACCCTTGAGCTGGTGCCCTCCACCTTCCCTCCCACCGCAGTCCTAAGCAAGTGCTGATCTGTTTTATAGATTACAGATTTGCTTATTCTGGGTACTACATATAAACAAAATCACACAGTATGTGGTCACAGTGGCAAAAGAGTGTCACTAGTTGGGACCAAGTATTCAAACACATGAGCCTAAGTATTCAAACCATAAGGTCTGAAAAGAGAAAATATGGGGCTGGAGAGATGGTTCAGCAGTTAAGAGCACTGGCTGATCTTCCAGAGGACCTGGGTTCAATTCCTAGCACCCACATGGCAGCTCATAACTGCCTGTAACATTCAGGGGATCCAACACCTTCACACAGATGTACATGCAGGTAAAACACAAGTGCATATGAAATAAAAATAAATAAATCTTAAAAAGATAAAATAGTATGAAATAGTAATCGTGGAAATTCAAAAAGGAAATGCATTGCAGAGCATAAGCAGACCATCCTAAATCCCCACTGGAGGCTCCTGGCCACGGATTATGAGGGAGACCACCAGTGAGCTTCCTGGGCTAGTCCCATCATTCCACAGCTACTGGGCCTAGAGGGAGAAAATAATTGCTTCCCTTGTGAAATAAACAAAAAAAAAAAAGGTGTGAGTGTGTTTAAAAGCTAATAAGAATTAGCAGGTAGAAACACTGTTGTCAGCCATACTGGGGGCGAAAGGATTAACAGAGGCACAGCACCTCTGTCTCAGACAGGAATGCTGAGAGGAGTGGTGTGTGTAAATTCATGAGAGGGAAAGCCCGGAGTGGGTGGGAATTGTCATCTCAGCCTTTCTCTTGGCTTGGGAACAGCCCTAGTGTGTGTTCACCTCATTCGGTTTTCCACCCATCTCTTCCCTCTGTCGTCAGAGAAAATACCTCCTACCGGACCACACACCCAACACTCATGTGCTAATGGAAATCACATAATAAGTGCAGTCTCTTTGGAGAGAAATTTGGCATTGCTTGTTAAGATGCTTAAAAACATTCAATGCAGGCTGGGTGTTGGTGGCCCACGCCTTTAATCCCAGCACTTGTGAGTGCAGGCGGGGTCTCTGTGAGTTCAGGGCAGCCTGGCCTACAGAGTTAATTCTAAGACATCCAAGGCTACACAGAAACCCTGCTTCAAAAGCAAACAAACAAAACTAGTCATAGCATTTATCCAGAAGCATCTCTTTCCCCCACTTTTTTTTAATTTTTCCATTCAAAAATTTGCACTTCCTCCCCTCCTCCCATTCCCCTCCCGCTCCCCACTCCCCCTCCTCCTTCCTTTTCCCCCTCAGAGAGGGCAGGGAACCCTGCCCTGTGGGAAGTCCAAGGCCCTCCCCACTACCTCCAGGCCAAGGAAGATGTGCATCCAAATAGATTAGGGTCCCAAAAAGCCAGTACATGCAGTAGAAACAAGTCCCAGTGCTTTTATCAATGGCTTCTCAGTCAGCCCCCATTGTCAGCCACAATCAGAGAGTCCAGTTAGATCACATGCTCATTCAGTCCTGGTCCAGCTGGATTTGGTGAGCTCCCTGGATTTGATCAGTCACACCGTCTCAGTGGGTGGACCAACCCCTTGCGGTCCTGACTTCCTTGCTCATCTTCTCCCTCCTTCTGCTCTTCAACTGGACCTTGGGAGCTCAGTCCATTGCTCTGATGAGGGTCTCTGTCTCTATCTACATCCGTCACCGGACGAAGATTCTATGATGATATTCGAGATAATCATCAGTGTGATAGTGGGACAAGGACAGTTCAGGCACCCTCTCCTCTGCTGTCCAAGGACCTAGCTGGGGACATCCCAGTGGACACCTGGGATCCCCTCTAGAGCCAAGTCTCTTGCCAGCCCTAAAATGGCTCCCTTAATGTAGATATCTTCTTCCCTGCTCCTATATCCGCCCTTTCTCCATCTCCACCCTCCCACTCCCCCAAGCTCTCGCCAGTCTTTCCCTTCTCCCTTCTCTCTCCCCCTCTCCCCTTTCCCCAACCCTACCCCCAGAAGCATCTCTTAAGGAAGTGATGAGAGATACACAGGACTTATATGTAAGGATATTCAGTCTGTAGTGTTACTCTCAAAGCCACGCGAATGTTCCCACAGAATCAAAATGCTTAAAGTCTTAGGACACTAGACTTATGTTGCCATTAAAATAATAAAATTTAAAACTATTTATGTATGTGTAGGGGTGTTTTGCCTGCATGTATGTCTATATACCATGTGTGTGTGTCTGTTACTGTAGGAAGAGGGCGTTAGATCCCATGGAACTGGAGTTACAGACCATTGCAAGCTCCCATGTGGGTTCTGGGACTCAAAGATGGGTCCTCTGGGAGAGCAGCCAGTGATTTTAACAACTGAGCCATCTCTCCAGCCCCGAAAATTATATGTGTGTGTATGTATGTGTAATATTTTAGTAATTGTTCAAAGATTTCAACAAATCTTGATCATATTCACACCCCATTTCTCTCCCCAACTCCTCCCAGATCCATCCCCTACACCCCCCCCCCATCCTGTCCTTTTGTTTGTTTTGTTTTGTTTTGTTTTTCGAGACAGGGTTTCCCTGTGTAGCCCTGGCTGTCCTGGACTAGCTTGGACTAGACCAGGCTAGCCTCAAACTCACAGAGATCTGCCTGCCTCTGCCTCCCAAGTGTTGGAGTCAAAGGCGCGCACCACCACACCCAGCCTGTCCTTATTTTTGTTTTTATTTTTTTAAGAAGAGACTATCTCGAAGTACTTGTTATGATCCTCTGGTTCTTACAATCTTTCTGCCTCCTTTTCTGTGATGGCCCCTGAGCCTTAGATGTGGGGCGTGGGGGTTGTGCTGTAGATGTATAGTTGAATGTAGGCACAGCATGGTCAGTTATTCTCTGCCTTTTAACCATTGTGGATTTCTGTAATATTCTCCGTTGTATGCAAACAAAGAAGATTCTTTGACAGCAGTCAAAGTCAATGTGTTACCTGTAGTATAAGGATCAGTATTTAGTATTTAGAATGCAGTTAGAGATTATACTGGTTCAGGGGAAAATGGGTTCTCCTATAGGTTCCATGGCCTCACCAGTATTTTAAAATAACAGTATCTTAGGAAAACCACATGTAACATCAAAACAGTTTCCCTTAGCGTGGTTTCTGTGTGCACAGGCTATCTGAGGTTCCCAGGTACTAATAATTCACGCTGAAGGATATAGGCATCCTTCCGCTCACCCTGCTGAATCTCATTTTCATGCGGTTTCTCCAGGGAGAGCCTGCCCATTTCGAGTACCTGCTGTACCCGCTGCACTCAGCGTCCATCACTGGCCTTGCTACCTGCATCCGCAAACCCCTCATCGCCACCTGTTCTCTGGATCGTTCCGTCCGCATCTGGAATTACGAATCAAAGTAAGGAGGGAAAGGCTTGCTGCTGTCATGTGTACAAAATGTCAATCATTAAGCCTATTTATGCAGAGTGTTTTAATTAGAGAGGTTTACAATTCAACAACTAAAAGCATCCAGCTGGAAAAGCCTTTTATCAAATTAGTCACCTGTCTCCCAATCTCACATGGCTAGAAAATTACTTTCTGGTTTATTAAATGTTTGCTATATGTCAGACACTGCTCTAGACCATAGGAACATAGAGGTAAGCACTCCACATAGCTCACCGTTGTCCATTAATGTCCCTGTCCTTTCTGCTCTTCTGTCCCTTTCCTTTCCCCACTTCCTCTTGCTGCAGGGATCTCTCTAGACCTTTGGTTCCTCCTCTACCTCCTCCTCACTGCCCCAGCCACCCCAGCCCCCTACCAATAATAGGATATCCAAACCCAGACTGCACCCAAATTCTGTTTTACTCTTGCGGGGAGAAATGAATTGTGTGGTCCTTGTCATTCTCGGACTCTCGGCTGGGCTTGTGTGTGGTATTTTGACCACTTTCCATGTTGGCTGTACTCCGTGCAATTATTATTATCTTTCAGCAACCGGAGCCCAGAAAACAGTCATTGCAAACAATGAAATAGCTCAGATACACAAAAGCAAATAAAGTGGGGGACTCGACAGGGCTAGGAGCTCAGCTCATAACTCAGGAACTGCTCTTTCTCACAGCACCCTGGAGCTATTTAAGGAGTACCAAGAAGAGGCCTACACCATCAGCCTTCACCCGTCGGGACACTTCATCGTGGTGGGCTTTGCTGACAAACTCCGCCTCATGAACCTGCTCATTGATGATATCCGACCTTTCAAAGAATATTCTGTCAGAGGGTGCAAGGAGGTAAAGACTGTGGGACCAAAGTCTGTCTGATGGCACTTTGGGGACTTAAGACAGCAGCTGATGCTCTCTCACCAAACTCATGAAGTGCGCGGTTCTGTCTGTGCTTTTCTACACCCACCAAAATCATTTTGCTGGACCTAAAGCCTTGTGGGATTCCATCTGTGATCAGGCTGGGCATCTCAATTAAGATTAGAGCAGAAAAGCAATCCCAAGATGAGCGTCCCAGTTGAGAGAGTAAAAGCTGAGACTGGGAGGAGCCGAGGAAACAGTGTCACCAGTGAGATGCAGTTAGAACCCATCAGCTTTATCTCAGGTGGCTTGAAGAAGCATGACAGTGATGGTAAAGCATCACCTCCCCCTCTCCCCAGTCTGAAGCAGAGCTTCTGCAGACACCCTGAGGCTCGGTGATGGGAGCAGTGTAATGACTAGTAGACAGCAGTGTCAGGATGTTGGTGCTGAGCTACAGGGTCGTTGATGGTGTCTGGAAACAGCCCTTTCCCATCTCCACCCCACCCAGAGTCCCCAGCCTCCTCCACTCAGATGCTCCCCTGTTTCTGCCCTCCCTCCCTCCCTGTAGTGTGCCTTTAGCAATGGAGGTCACCTCTTCGCTGCAGTCAACGGAAATGTGATTCACATTTTCACTACCACGAGCCTGGAGAACATCACCAACTTGAAAGGGCACACAGGGAAGGTAAGTGAGTGGCCAGGGTAACAAGGGGCACTGAGACATGCACTGTGCTAGCCCAAGGGGACTCCTTTCCTGACAGGGCTCACAAAATACAAATCGCAACTGGTTTAATGCAACAAAAGCCTGTGGGTTGCTGAAGAGGTGGGCTTCACTGAGGCTTTGATGCTTGCAAAGGCTTGGTCCTGGGGGAGTGGGTGGGGTTACCTAGACAGAGCTGGGGGTGACAGCCATTGCGGATGAGAACACAAACCCCACAGACAGGTGGCAAGGAGTGTCAGAGGCACTGAAGAGTTTGTGGGGATGGGTATCCAGGCTGACACACAGGTGAACTGAGACTGGAGAGGTTTATGGGGCACCTTGTAGATTTTATTCTGTGTCTTCCTTGGTAGCCTTTTATTGAGTCCATTAAATAACTAAGGTTTGTCTTTTAGAGGTGAAGACAGGGTTAAGATGGAAGAGGAAACTGGCTTCAATGGGTCTAACCATTTTCACCATTTCAATGGCTTTCACGGGAGCCATTGTGTCAGGAGATTGGCTCCTTACAGAAAAAGGAGGAAAAGCAAATGTTAAAGATAATAGGAGCCAGGTCAACATATATGGAGAGAGGGATAAATTTGTGGTTCACCTGGAATCAGAGGCAATGCTTTGAATTAATGACTTTTCAAGCAGGGAGAGGTAGGCAGACCCAGAAAGGGAGGCAGACACTGGTGCTCTGTGCATGGAAAGGGAACTCAGGTTCTGTACAACTTCTTCCCCATGACAGAAGTGTAATGCATATTAAATCATTCTCAGTATTTTCAATATTACCCTAACCCAAAGATCAGACAAAACGGTCCGAAAGAAGAAAGGATACTGCAGATCTATATCCTTCGTGAAGGAGCCCTGAAGTCTAGCAGCTTACAAATGTTACAGATTGTGACCCAGTGGGATTTTTCCTAGGAATGCAAGGCTGGTTTGACATAGAACAACCAGCCCAATCCACTGTGTTAACAGCTAAAGGATGAAAACAACTTCAAAAATAAACACTTTGACCTCAGATATTATTAGACTTAGCTCCAGTGAAATGTTCCATATAAGTCCATCCGGTTCTACCCTTTGTTGTGCCATATGTATTTTATTTGTTTATGTTTAGCTTTTTATTGTGTGGGGGGCCATGAGTGTGGTAATCTGAAGAGTCGTTTCTCTCTTCCATCATGTAGGTCCCTGGAATCATATTCAGGTCGTCAGAGTTGATAGCAAACCCATTTACCCTCTAAGCCAACTACTGGCCCTGTATTTTATTTTAAAAAGTCGATCTTGCCAGTCCTGTATCTTATTTCATTACACATCCTATAGTACGTTGAGGTGGTTGGCTGTGTAGACCAGGCTGGCCCCAAACTCACAGAGATCCGCCTCCCTTTGTCTCTGGAGTGCTGGGATCAAAAGTGCTACCACACCTGGCTTATAATACCCTGTTTTGATTACTACTTTATCTAACTTTATTGTGTATTGTAAAGAAGCTGAAAGAAAAACAGATGAGTATAAGTGCAAAAAATTTTAATATGAACTTTCCATATATTAGAGAGTACAGAAAATGTAACACGCAATCACAGTGTCTCTCAGTGGCTTGTGAAATTACCAATTGTGTTTTCTCTGGTTGTGACATCATCTTGTCATCAGAGATCAACTGCCTTTGGTCTAAAGAACTTCTTTTGGCAGTCTTGAGAGGCAGGTCTTCAGGCAGCCAGTTCTCCAGTTTGTGTTTATCTGGGGATTAATTAATGTATTCTTTATATTTAAATAGAAATTTAGTTTTGCTGAACATAAAGACAGTGTGTCTTGCTATTCTCCGTGCTCTAGACAACCTCCCACTGCCTCTGTGTCTTCTTTCTTATTTTCTGATAGAAGCCAAATGGTAATCTTGGACTGTTACTAGTGTGGACTAGTTGGCTTTCTCTTAGGTTTTCATGTCATTGGCTTGCAATGTTTTGACTATGGTGTGTCTGGATGTCAATCTCTTTGTGGTGCTCCTACTTGAAATGTACTTTAGCCCTTAGATGCATGTATTCATGTTTTTCAACAAGTTTTGACTGCTTTCAGCATTACATACTTATTTATAATTTTTCCTGATGCTTTTTTCTCTCCTCCTGGTACTCCCAACCCATATTTGCTGGTGTAAATTTGGTCATCCATGGCTCTCTTGGATTCTGTCAGCTTTTCTTAAACATCTCTGCTTTTCAGATTGCAAGTTTTGATCTGTCTTCACGGTCCCCTGCTCTTTGATCTGTCTTCACGGTCCCCTGCTCAGATCTACCGCTGAGCCCCGCTAGTGGCATTTTCACATTGGCAATTATGCTTTTCAACCCCAGGGTATCCATTAGAGTTTCTAAAAACGCTCTCCCCCTTTCGTATTGCCAACTTGATGAGACGAGCCATGGCTTCTTTTAACTCCTCAAGCGTGGCTTCTGTACTCCCTTGGACGTGTTTACATCAGCTGCTTCCGAGTCTTTGTCTGCTGGATCCGTCTGAGCACCTTTCAGGACACTTTCTTTTTCCTCCTTGCTCGCTTCTGTCATCTTCTTTTGGGGCACAGTATTTTTGAGGGATTTGTTGTTTTGTTTCTTGTGTGTTTCCTAACTTTTTATTGGCTGGCTATTTTAGGCACTATACTGCAGCAATTCTAGATACATATTCCCGGGAGCTGGCGGTGGGCGGGTTAGTTGGTAGGATGACTGACAGCTTATTTGCTCAATGGAGGGACTAATTCCGTAAAGCCTTTTTCCTATGCAGTGTGCGGCCTTTAACGTTCCTGCTTAGATTTCCCTCTTCACTTATATTTTTTCTTTTTCTTATTGGATTTTAGCCTTCAGTTTGCCTATGGATGGCCTAAGGTACTTATTAATCATAAATTTCCCATAAGCTCACTTAGATTTCCCATAAGCCCACTTAGCTGCTTTAATTTTTAGCCTTAACTACTAGGTTTGTGGGGGTCTTGGAAGCTGCTTTAGGCCATCAGTTTTTTGCCTCATGGTCTGCAAAGATGGGCAGTTTGGATGCACCCTCTCTGGCTCTGCCTGAGAAGGCACAGCCTTAGTCAGGAACATAGTCTTTCATGCTGCCAAGAATGAGCGTGACTTTACATGTTAAGCCTGGATTCTTGGAAGGCGCCCTTGAGTCAAAGGAGCTAGCTCACTGTGCAGTGTGTGGTGAGATGTGTGGAAGCCTCCTGTACAAGAGAGACTTTCCCTGACTCAGTGGGTCCTCCAGTAGCTTGGAAAATGCTTTCGTGTTTCCCAAATCCTGCTCCCATTGCTGTCCAATGGATGCACCCCACCACAGGCACACAGCCTCGTAACCCCCGACAAATTTTGACCACCTCTTTCCCACGATCTCTCTATTGAAAGTCTGCCGCTCTGCTGGTTTTTTTCTTGTGTCATAGTTACCAGCTTCCTCTTTGTTCTCTCACCGAGGTCTCCATTGTTTCAGATGTGCCCATAATCATAAAGGTCTCCAGATTCTGTTGCAAATAAAGTCAGTCCCCAGTTGCCACCGAGTGCTCTGTCTTAGTGGCTGTCTTTCCCTGATGCAAAGCCCATATTCCACGGTGCCCTGAACCTGCTTTTCCAGCAGTGGCACCCCTACTTTGAGTGGAACCTGCAGGACAGGGGTAGGGTGGCAAGAACCCCTGATCTTCCCCTGGCCCTTATAATGCGGAACCTCCAGCCCTAAGTTCTGATTATTTTTACCAGTTAACTTCTGTCACTGGGGAAACTAGCTGATACCCTCAGTCTGCCATCCCAGAAGTCCATTCTCGGAGCTATTGTTTACAGTTTCCTGTGAATATTTCCAAACTAAAGGGGCTCTCAAAGGGGCCTGGAGAGATGACTTAGCAGCTGAGAGCAGTTGTTGCTCTTGCAGAAGACCCAAGTTCACTTCCTAGCACCCACGTGGCGGCTCTCAACCATCTACAACCCCAACTAGTTCCAGGGGCTCTGACATCCTCTTCTGGCCTCTGCAGATGCTTGTAACCACAGCCAAACCATGCATTCACATAAGATAAAATGACCTCAGAAAGCTAGTACAAGTCCATCTGCATTCTTAGAGTCGAAAGGGAATGGGAGTATATTGTTTTCAGCATCTTCCAGAATGTTAACGTGGCCAAGAAGCCATGTTTGTGCTTACAGACAGCCCTCTCCCAGGCCCATTCTGCCTTAGTGTAGTGGAG
>NW_004949167.1:1994380-2000176 GCF_000317375.1 Microtus ochrogaster | reverse complement strand
GCCCCCCAGGTTAATCTCCTCTGTGTGTGTGTGTGTGTCTGTGTCTGTGTGCGTGCGCGCGCGCGTGTGTGTGTGTGTGTGTGTGTGTGTGTGTGTGTGTGTGTGTGTGTGCGTGTGCTCGCTCTTCTCACCCAGGTGTGTCGGCATTCCTTGCAGATTCGTTCACTTGTGTGGAACTTAGATGACAGCAAGCTGATTTCTGCTGGCACGGATGGCGCTGTGTATGAATGGAACCTGTCCACAGGGAAGAGAGAGACAGAATGCGTGCTCAAGTCCTGTAGCTACAACTCTGTTACTGTCTCCCCTGATGCCAAAGTTATCTTCGCCGTGGGATCGGACCAGACTCTCAAGGAGATTGCAGATTCTTTGGTGAGTCTGCCCTCCCCATCTCCATGCTGCCAGAAGTCAGACTCCGGGACTTCCGCTAGACCCTGTGAGAGAGAGCTCTCCTTCACGGGACAGTGCCTGCCATGCTCCTTGATCCTCCCGAATGGTTCAAGCTCTGGGTCCCCTTGCCCTTTCCGCTTCCTGTCTGTAACTTCCATTTACCCACACACGTGGAAATCAACAACTTCTCTAAAACACTCTTAGGCAAACCGGTTGCCAAGCATGACGACAACCTGAGGTGGACCCCAGGGATCCACATGGTGGAGTTCTCTGATATACACACGCCATCACTACCACCACACACGCCACCACCACCACACACACACTATTGTGAACATGCATATACACAAATTTAATTAAAATGTAACTTTCAATTACATTGAACTCTTGCCCTTGTTCTGCCCTTAGCTGAGATGAGCCGCTGTGCATGGTTAGCTGCCGTCACCCAGGCTTGTCACTGTGTTCTTTCAAAACCTCCAACCTCCAGATATTTATATTACCACATTTGGCTCCTGGACATATGGACAGAGAGAACTCAACATGGACCCTTCATACAGACATGGCTTATACCCTTCTCTGGCCCAGTGACAGCTGATCTCTGGCTTCTTGGGTTTCCCATAGCTTCTGTCATGGGCTGACACCTTGGGTGTGGGAGGAGGCTCATGGCTTCCACAGCAGCAAACAAACCTGAAACAGCTTAGCACACACAGGGTGACTTTCCTTTGTACTCCCAGGGACCCGATCCTGGTTCTTAAGCAGCCTGTACAAAGCTAGACCAGAATAATGTTTTCCCAGGGCAGGCCTGTGTCCCCTCCCCTTGACATCCCTAGCAGCTGGTGCACTGCCAGAGCGCCCCCCCCCCACACACAATCATAAAAATGTGTGGATCGGTGAGTGGGTGGCTGAATACGCAGTCGTGGGTGAAGGAATGAGCGAGTCCCCTGAGAGCATAGTTTGGACAGTAATAAATGCTTCCTGGATAAATTTATGATTGTCATGCTCTTTCACACCCTGAGGTGTGTTGACAGCATTGCAGTCAAGAGCTGAAAGTGGAGTCAGGCTGTCCCTGACCACACCTATGAGCTGAGGCAAGTTACTTCCAGCCTCAGTGACTCATCTTCACTTGTCGTGAATGTGACTGTCACTTCCTTGGGGCTTCTGCGAAAACCAGAAGAGTTACAGCAGATAAGGATATAATGCCACGGTGTCGTAGGAGAGTTCTGGCCCTTTCACTTGTACTGTTTCTAACACCCACAACTGGTTATAAGTCAGGGAGAAAAAAAAACAGACCTAAAGAGACAACTCAGTGGGTAAGAGCCATTTTTGTGCAAGCCCGAAGACTTGAGCTGAGGTCCCGGCACCCTGGTGTGGCCATGTGTACCTGTACCCCCAGTGCTGGGCAGATGGGGGCAAGACAGAAAGAAAAGGATCATCAGGGTTTGCTGGCCATTTGTCCAGCTCCAGGGTCAGTGAAGAGACCCTGTCTCGAAGGAATACGACAGAGAGTGATAGGATAGGATGCCTGATGTCACCTTGCCCTCCACTTACTCATACTGGTGTGAACACACACACACATACCGCGTAAGACTTGGGAACTCCAAATGGACATGGTTGCACACACCTTTAATTCCAGCACTTGGGAGGCAGAGGCAGATGGGTCTCTGTGAGGTCAGCCTGGTCTACCTAAGAAGTTCCAGGCTATCTAAGCCTACACAGTGAGATTCTACCTCAAAAAAATAAATAAATAAAATAAAATAATGATAAAATTAGGAACTCGGAACTGGGGAGGTAGCTCAGTGGTAGAGAGACTGCCCGGCATGTGTGAGGCCTGAGTTTCATTCCCACCCCAAAGATGACACTGGGCCACTGGAGACAAATGCTCAGCTCCTCCCACTGAACAGATCCGCCTGTGTTCCAGATCCTCCGCGAGATATCGGCTTTTGACGTCGTCTATACGGCCATCACCATCTCGCACTCCGGGCGCATGATGTTTGTGGGCACTTCAGTGGGAACTATCCGTGCCATGAAATACCCCCTGCCTTTGCAGAAAGAATTCAATGAGTACCAGGCTCATGCTAGTCCCATCACCAAGGTGAGAGGTGGCTCCCCACCAAATCCCAGCCCGGGCTCTGCCTCGCAGACTTTCCTACCCTGGCAACCCTTCAGTGTTGCCTGTTTCTCCTCACTCCTCCTGGCTCTGCTTATCTCTTCATCTGTCACCCATTCACTGGGCACTTCGGGGCTGGATAGTCATACCCATGTCACACCCAAAGATTACTTGACACAAAATTACACCCAATACTAGACCCTCGGATGGCTGTTGTAGGTGACCCAGCTGGGTTGCTAGCTTATTTCCCAGCTGCAGTGAGTTTTACCTACTAATGACGTGCAGATGTCCACTGCTGCAGACAAAAGGAAGTCATACGCCAAGCGATTAGACCCAACCCTGAGAATACGGACATCGAGCCTACCCCAGGAACAGTAACCGAGGCATGCTTTTGTGAATAGTCCTGTTCTCTTTTCTTGCTCTAGAACAGAAAGAAGCAGATTCACCCAGGAGAAGTAGAAGACAGGAAATAATCAAACTGAGGGCTGAAATCAACAAAATAGAAACACAGAAAACAATACAAAGAATCAATGAAGCAAAGAGCTTGTTCTTTGAGAAAGTCAACAAGATTTACAAACCCTTATCCAAACTAATCAAAAGGCAGAGAGAGAACATCCAAATTAACAAAATCAGAAATGAAAAGGGGGACATAACAACAGATACTGAGGAAATTCAGAGAGTCATTAGGTCTTACTGCAAAAGCCTGTACTCCACAAAATTGGAAAATGTAAAAGAAATGGAGAATTTTTTAGATAGATACCATATACCAAAATTGAATCATCACCAGGTAAACAATCTAAATAGACCTATAAGTCATGATGAAATAGAAGCTGTCGTCAAAAACCACCCAACCAAAAAAAGCCCATGGCCAGATGGTTTTAGTGCAGAATTCAAGCAGATCTTCTAATCTTCAGAGCTAATACCTATATTCCTCAATGTGTTCCTCATAATAGAAACAGAAGGGTCATTATCAAACTCTTTTTATGAGGCTACAGTTACCCTGATACCAAAACCGCACAAAGACTCAACCAAGAAAGACATGCAAGATTTTTAATTATGTCCTGAGTTCAATACTGACCTAGTGTCTTAGTTACTTTTCTATGGCTATGATAAAATCCCTTGACCAAGGCAACTTAGAAACAAAAGTGTTTAATTTGGCCTGCGGTTTTAAAGGGTTGGAGTCCATAATGGCAGAGTGAAGTGAACAATTGAGGCTTGTGTCTTGATCCACAACCACAAGGCAGAGAGCAGTGGTGGGAAAAACCTGCTTCCAGTAACACACCTTCTCCAATAAAACCACGCCTCCTAATCCTTCCCAAATAGGTCCACCTGTTGGGGCCGAGTATTCTAATGTATGAGCCTATGGGGCACCATTCTCCTTCAATCCACCACACTTACCTGTCGGTACTACACACACTAGGGAAGGATTCTTCATTATAAAATGATACATTTCTGTACTGAGCCTGGGCATTGGAACCAAAGTAAAGTGCTGTGAGTTAGTCCCCTCTTCCCTTCAGATCTACTAAATTTTGTTGTAAGGTCATTTTTATTATAGAAGCAACATATGTTTATGAATGTGTCTGCCAGGCCTTTATAGTAGTATCATCATTCATATTCTGACTCATAGGTATGATACATGTGTCTGGAATGAAGATCATACTTTATGGTCACTCTTTCACAGCCTGCTTCTTAAAACTTTAACATTACTGCAAGAATCTTTCTATATAATTGAGTGTTCCTCAAGTGCAACGCACTGTAGAGGCTGGAGAAATGGCTCATCGCTGAAGACTGTGTGTTGCTCTCGTTGAGTCCTGATGAGCGTTGATTAACAAGGCTCCCCTCTTGTTGACCTTCCGTGCTGAATTGTATGGCTGTGCCTGAGACAGGCTAGCCTTCAGTCTTCCGGGGGTTAACAAGCACAGCAGAAAATTGGAAGTTTAAAAAAGTTAGTCTCCATAGGAGTCAAGAAGCCAGCTCAGCTTTCAGAGACTCTTGTGGGCAGCAACAATGCCAGGAACCCAAAGCCCAGGAAAATAAGATTATTAAAATCAAGTTCACTGAGGCAGGAAAAAAAAATCACTATGTTCCCAAACTCAATTAGGGACTATCTCAGATGATAAGAGACAAATTTCAGGTTGGATGAGACAAAAGCATCCTATAGTCACAACGATAGATCCATGGTTACCCATGGTTACTCCATTAGCATAGTGAGAACCTCGCTGAAGCAGAGACGGGAAATGATAATGGGGCATATGTGACGTGCAGAGACACGATGAAGAAGAGCACAGGCTTAACTAATGTTCCCTCTCTACCGTGGTGGCACCAAGGCTTCATCCCTGACTGCATTGGTAGATGCTGTGAGAGCTTCACATTTTGATTCTTTGCTTTTGAGTAAGCTGGGGATTTTCTCTCCCCAAACACCAGCTCCCTCATATTTCCTCATCAATGAAGAAATTTGTTGATGCCCCAAGGTGCTTCTGTCTGATTCTCCTGGTAAGGAGCACACAAGCCCAGGGAAGTGTGCAGGGCTGCGTGGACCAAAGCCCCTGTGTAGCCGGCTCCGTCCTGAGCATCCACGGCCCCAGAAAACTTCTCCTCCATGCTCTTTTCCTCCGTAGATGATGCTCACCTTTGACGACCAGTTCCTACTGACCGTGGCTGAGGATGGCTGCCTGTTCACCTGGAGGGTCTTCGATAAGGATGGCCGGGGAATCAAACGAGAGAGGGAGGTGGGCTTTGCTGAGGAGGTGCTGGTGACTAAAACAGACATGGAAGAGAAGGTAAGACCCAGGCCAAAGGGGGAGGCGCACAGAATCCCTTAGCAGACTCCACTCAGGGGGCTCAGGCCAGCATCTCGGGTCCTCTGAAGGCCTGCCTGGCTGTACCCACTGGCTGCTGCAGACGGTGAGCTCCAGCCTGCTTGCAACCACTCTACTGCTTCCATCCTCTCACAGCCCATCGTTTGGCGCCATGATCACCCTGATTGATACTGTGTTCGAGTCCCATGACCCTGCTTTCTGATGGCTGCAATGTAAGAGTGGTGACAGTGGCAAGGGACTTTAAAGATAACCAGTGCACATTCATAAGACCAAACTACCACATGCCAGATTGTAGCTGTGACGTGAATGATTTCATTTTAAAACGTGTGCCCTGGGAAGAGATGTAAAGTCCTGAGGTTGGATCCCTAGCACCCAGCTGGGCACAAAGGCATGTGTATATAACCCCAAAGCTAGGGGTGGGAGACACCAGAGGACCTGGAGTTCATTGGCAAGACCACCTGACTGAACCCATGAGCCTCGGGT
>NW_004949167.1:1983826-1994254 GCF_000317375.1 Microtus ochrogaster | reverse complement strand
ACACACACACACACACACACACACACACACACACACACCATGAACATACATGTATACCCACATGCATAAGTGTATGTACACAAATGGCATCTGTAATCCCATCACACAGGTGGCTAAGACAGGAAGACCATGAGTTTGAAGACAGCCTGGGCTACATAGACAGACAGACAGACCGACAAAGAAGGAGAGAGAGAGAAGGAGTAAGGGGAAGGGAAGGAAGGAGGGAGAGAGAGAGAAAGAGAAAGAGGGAGGCAGGGAGGGAGGGAGAGAGGAAGGAAAGAGCAATGAACTTTGCAATGAACCGTGCACCGTGCTGGTGACATAGCTCTCCTAGAAACCTCGGAATACCTCTGTGAACAAGACACTGTTGTTCTCCCCCATGGCTCAACGGTTTTGGGTCAATCTCATTCAAAGAGGTTTAGTGCTGGATCCAAACTTACCGTACTGGTAAACAATAGGACCAGAATTTGATTCCAGATTGAATCTGGAGATGGCTCTCAGTCCCTAGACCAAGGGCCCCTCCCTCCTGCTAGTACAGGAAGTTCAACACAGTAAATGTTTTGCTGAAATCTGAGCGCACAGCCCTGGGCACTGCTCATGACTGAAGCTGAATGTCTGGCACTCAGAGAATCACAGAGCTACCCTGTCATTACCACTCAGGAAAACGTCTGAGTGGCTGAGTGTGCTCCCTGTGGTTGGATAGGCTCTGGGCAGGAGTGTTTGGTTGTGAGCCTAGCCTTTCATGGTTCAGCCATCTCTCCAGCCCAGCATGAGTGTTTGGGAAAGCCAGACAGGGGCCCTGTGACCAGGGGCCTCCCAGTCAGGGGAGGAGAGAGACAACAAAGGCGCAGCACGACAGAGGGCCCTGGTGCTTCTTGGACAGCCCTTCCAGAGCACCCTGGAACATTCTCTATGAAAGGCAAAGGAGGGGAAGGAGGGAGGGCGAGCCCAGCCTCCCTGTGGCAGACAAAACACATCTGCTCTCTGTTGCTTTCCTCTCATTCTTCCCAGAGGGCAGAGAAGCCAAACAGGAGATGCAGGGACAAGCTCAAGACCTGACAGTGTCTGGGCTGACTCCAACCCTAACCCCTGACCCCCTAACCCCTGGCCCCAGCCAAGCCTGACAGCACTGCTGCCACCACAGTGGAACCATCTAGTGTGTGTGGCCCAGTTCCTTAGGCTCTCTCCTCTCTTACATCCATCAAGATGAATCTCTGCAAACCTCTTCCTGGCTCCCCCTACTTCCTCTCTCTATGTCCACATTCTCCCCAGTGCCAGCTCCCAGTCTTTCTATTCTGTGGCATTCCAAGTAACTACCCCTCCACCAGGGGTGTGCTCCCTCACTCAGTCATTTGAATGTACAGGGATCTCCATGTGCTGGCAACAGAAGCAACTGCTGTGTACCCAACAGGCCTCCGTCGCTGAAAGTGCAGAGATAAAAAACACAGAGGGGTCCTTCAGCCTGTGGCCTGAGAGGAAAGCCAGGAGAAACAAAACAGGGCCGCAAGCTGCCGCAATATTGTGAAAGAACCCTGCCACGGGAAAGCAAGGGAAGAACCCCACCCCAGGCCAGGTGGTAGCAGAGGAAGCAAGCCCTGTCCAGTGCCTTTTTCCAGAAGGAAAGGCCTTCTGTATGGAGCAGGCCATGTGTGAGGAAGGGTAAAGAGGGAGCCTCTGGGAAGATGTGCCTAGCAGCTGTGAGCAGACCGTGTTGCTGAGAAGGAAGCAGGGGAGAATCGGGGAGACCACAGAGGCCTTTCGCACGTCTTAGACTGCAAACTGCTGGGAAGGACCACAGGCAGACCTTACATCAGGAGGTATGATGACAAGATTCCTACCCTGGAAAGATACTCTGCTGCATCGTAGAGACGGACTGTGGAGGGCCAGCGAGCAAGCACCTTGAACATCCCACATCAAAAACGGGACCATTCGTGACAATATCTTACTAGTTCAGCACAGGCCTTGGGTCTCTGGTCTCCCTGCCGGGCATTCACCAGCGTTGGCAGTGCTGGTGCACCTGTTCAAGGCTCTGGAAGCCAGACAGGCCAAACCCAGCACTTGGGTACAGCCAGTCACCTGGGGAGTCTTCCAGCACGGCCCTCTCTCGTCATTGCAGCGCCAGCCAGGCACCACGGTTTCTGTATCTCTTCCCTCAATCTCTCTGTTCCTCCCCACTTCCCTCCCCCACCTCCGCTCAGGGCCCTAACACCTCTCGCCTGAGGTCTGCAGTCACCTCACACGAATGTATCCTGTGCTCTGCACCATGGTTAGAAAGCCCTCAAAGCACCAAAGCCAGCTCAAGGAGGCTAGCTGAGGCTCTTGGAGGGCCTCCAGTGCCACCTCCCATACTTCTCCAAGCTCAGACTCCTCTCCCTCTACCTCCCATTGGCACCAAACTACATGAGGACCCTGAGTGGGCAGCCCTCCTCTCAGTACCCCCATGCTAAGTCCTCTCAGTACCCCCCAATGCTAAGTCCTCTCAGTACCCCCCAATGCTAAGTCCTCTCAGTACCCCCCAATGCTAAGTCCTCTCAGTACCCCCCATGCTAAGTCCATTCCAGGTGCCAGTTAGGAGTACAGCAGCAAACATAGCACATTTCTTCTTGTCATGGAGATAAGGGAAGCAGACCAGCGAAGACAGATTGGGGGTGGGGGGAGCACAAAGACATCATCTGTGCCCTCCCCCACTCTTCAGCAATGGCTCTTCAGGAAATATTACAGGCTTTCAGGAAACTTCGCTTGTAAGGAAGAAAACAAACACTAGCGACTAGACTTTGGAGCCAAGTAGAACTGAGGCCTACATTAAAGTAACGGTGATGACGCCAGCACAGGCATGGCAGACGTGAGTAGGGACAGTGACCGCGTCGTTGGGCACTGAATCACAGCTTACAATCATGGGTTTATGGGTTTATCTGGCTGCCTCAAAAGGCCGTGAGTTTCATGAGGACATTCAACAAGTATCTCTGGGGTTTGGGGTGTAGCCCGATGTAGAACTCTTGACGTGAGGCCCTGGGTTTGGTTAGCACACACAGAGAAAGAGAGTATCTTGAGTACCTACTCTGTGTTAGCTGTGTGCTTGGGCTACATCAGAGAACAAAACCAACAAAGACATCAGCCTGCGGGGAGCTCAAATGCTAATGGGAGAAAAAGACAGTGGAATAAAGAAAATAATAAGTGAAGCATTCAATAATCACCAGGTGCCAAAATCTGAAGAAAAAATAAAGCATAAGATGGCGCTAAGAAGGGGAGCCTGTGCTGAGAACAGGGGCGGGGTTGCAGGATTAAATAGAGGGTCCAGGTAGGTCTCAGCAAATAGGTAACATTTGTGCCACTTTGAAAGATACGCGAGTTCTCTTGGCACACACAGTGGGACCACTGAGCATGTATTGTAAAGATGGAGGAAGGCTCTCTATGTGTCTGCCTGTCATCTGTATATCTTGTAAGGGAAATGGAGACAACTTCTCACAGGGACCAACTTCATTTGAAGCGAGGAGGAGCAGCAGGTCCCAGGTCAGGGTCACGGTTTCAGTGTTTTGACTCCCCCTTCTGTGAGCACTCTTAATTCTGCTTCCTTCTCCCTAAGGCTCAGGTCATGTTGGAGCTGAAGACACGCGTGGAAGAGCTGAAAATGGAGAACGAGTATCAGCTTCGGCTGAAGGATATGAACTACTCGGAGAAGATCAAGGAGCTGACAGACAAGTTCATCCAGGAGATGGAGTCCCTAAAGACGAAAAACCAGGTATGGTTGGGAGCCCGGACCCGCAGCCTCAGCAATAAGCAGCTCCCATGTTGCTGAGTGCAGGGCCAGCTGCATGACCTAAGGGCATTGGTACTGTTGAGTTGTGACGCCCAGCTGCTGGAGGAGGTGTCTAGGGCAGACAGAGCACAGAGCATAAAGCTTCCCATAGGATGGTATGCTGGGTGAAGCAGGTACATGGGAAAGAGATGCGGGATGATTATATCCCGCAAAGCTGCTCTTCGGGCTAACCCATGTTTTGTTTCTAATATACTTTTGGAATTTCTAGATGTTCCACAGTGGGAGTTGTTATTTTTGTGACCAGGGAGTACTCATTTTTAAAATATGAAGTAAGGCGTGCTAGGGAAGGTTCTGGCAGGTGTGTTGATTTCTAGATTGTCAAAAATAAAATCTGTCTGACCAGTTAGGCCTGGCCCCAGTATTTGTAAGCCTGTCTTTATGCTATGCCATCTGCCTGGCCCCCTCATCTCCAACCGCCCATCTTTTGGCTCAAGGAGTAGTTGTGCGGGTAACTTATCTTCATGGGTCTGTTTGGTTAAAAAGCCCTTGGCTGTTAAACTTACTCATCCGTTTATTTATAATTCATTCAACCGGGCACCGAGCGTCAGTTCAGTTCATAAACCAAACACAAAGCCAGGTTCCGGCTTGGCACCCTCGGGCTGCCGGGAGCTGGCTGGCTCAGGTCAGTACATGTGAGCGTCCCGAATGAACTGACAGCCGTGTGCCAGCCATACGCATCTGGGCTGTTACTGGGGTTTTTCTGTTTGTTTGTTTGTTTGTTTGTTTGTTTGGGTTGGTTTGGTCTGGTTTTTCAGACAGGGTCTCACTTGGTAGCTCTGGCTGGCCTGAGACTGTATAGACCAGGCTAGCCTTGAACTCACAGAGATCTCCCTGCTTCTGCCTTCTAAGTGCTGGGAGCCAAGGTGTGCACCGCCACACCCACCTATCAGCAGTAGATGATTGGAATAAATCCCTGATTTTTCTCCTTAAAATCTACTTGACCCAAACCCAAGCCTTCACTGACGCGTCCATTTTACCATGTGTGCATCAAGAGCAAAAGCACAGACGTTTCAGAGTGAAATAGGATGTGGATAGAAGAGGCCATGTGTCCGTGTCTCAGCAGAGCAGTGTCTGGTGCAAAGTAAGGGCTTGAGAAAAAAATTATGAACAAAGATGTTGACAGTAAAAGTAGCTCTTGTCCTATTGGTGCCTTTGACAAATGTGTAGAAATGAGAAAAGGCGACTCTTTGTTTCAGGTTTTAAAAACAGAGAAAGAGAAACAGGACATCCATCACCGAGAACGCATAGAACAGCTCCTGGACAAACAGGGCCGGGAGCTGCAAGACATAGGTGAGCCACAAGGGGGAGCCACATGGCCGAGGCACAGGCCGCTTAGGGACACCCATTATTTGAAAGGGGCTCAGACACAGCAGAAGTCAGGGAATGTGACTCTGTCTATGAATGTATTACTTTATTGGAACTCACCCCGTTCTCCCTCCTGTGTATTTGCCCATTCTTCAAAATACAAACCTGCCTGTGGGAAGTTCAGGTTCAGAGCCTGACAGTCTGCCAAATCCCAGCCTCAGAACTTCCTTGCTGTGTGGTCTGGCATGGGAGGGGCAGGAAAGCACCCGGGGGTCGTGTGTGCCCTGAAGACCGGTGCTGCCGGCCTACATGGCGTGCAGACCCACCTGTCTCTCTCCAGAATGTTGCAACAACCAGAAGCTGCTCCTGGAATATGAGAAGTATCAGGAGCTGCAGCTCAAGTCCCAGAGGATGCAGGAAGAGTATGAGAAACAACTTCGGGATAATGACGAAACCAAGAGCCAGGCCCTGGAGGAGCTGACTGAGTTCTACGAGGCCAAGCTCCAGGAGAAAACTACTCTTCTAGAAGAGGTGATGGGGGACCCCAGCTCTGTGTCCCTTTCTGAGAGACGGGACAGCACAGATTGGCTGGCAGAGGGAGGGGAATTAGAGCCGTTCATTTGTTCAGCCGTTTGCCTGGCAGCTACTGTGTGCCGCAGGCACTATATCCTGGGAGTCCAGTGCAGGCACAGGCTGCAAGGTCTCTACCCTCAAGGCAGTCTCATCTGGTGAGGGGTGGGGCATAACCAATTGTATTTATAAATACAATTACAGTGGTCCAATGTTTGGACCCAGGCGGTGGTGGCACATGCCTTTAATCCCAGAACTCAGGAGGCAGAGGCAGGTGGATCTCTGAGTTTGAGGCCAGCCTGGTCTACAGAGTGAGTTGTGGGGCAGCCAGGGCTACACAAAGAAACCCTATCTTGAGAAAGAAAAAGGGTCTGAACCTTGAGTTCTGTGTGGAAAGCAAAGGTGTAACAGGGCATCACGATGTGGGGTACTGGTAAGAGGTAAGAAGGTGATGGACCCTGAAGCCTGGCCCAATCAGGAAGGAAGTAGACAGACAGGAGACAGGACAGGGCCTCAGTTTCCATTCTGTAACTGGACTCATCTTCCCTTCCTCAAGAAAGGCTCCTGCGCTCTTGCCATCCCAGGCTCTCTTAGCACGGCACCCTAACCCCTTCTCCCCGCTCTCTCTCTCTCCCTCCCGCCCTCCCTCCAAGCCAGGCACAGGAAGATGTTCGACAGCAGCTTCGGGAATTTGAGGAAACCAAGAAGCAGATTGAAGAAGATGAAGACAGGGAGATCCAAGACATCAAAACTAAGTACGAGAGAAAGCTCCGGGATGAAAAGGAGTCCAACCTTCGGCTCAAGGGAGAAACAGGCATCATGAGGAAGAAAGTGAGCCCGCTGTGTGCCCTGGGAGCATCCTGGGGAGGCTGGGGGCAAGGGACAAGTGGACAGATAGCCCTAGGTGGCCAAACAGAGGTCCCACCTCCAAGACAAAAGAGTACCCTCAAAAGGACCACATCTGACTTCCCCTCCTCTTTGGGGGAGCAATCGGCATGAGACAGGATCCTACCGTGTATCCCAGACTGGTTTAGATCTCACTGTGGAACCCAGTCCTCAAACATGTGATCCTCCTACCTCTTCCTCCCAGGTGCCAGGATTGCAGGAGCATCCCACCATACCTGACTCCTTCCTTCCTCCCCTTTCATGGGCTCCCTGTGTCCTGGATGCTCAGAGCTATCCTTTCTAGACAAGGTGGGAATAGAAATGAGGTCTGAGGCTGAGACAGGCAGCGGTTCAGCCTGGGTGGGGCGGGGCAGATTATAAAATGCTTTGTTTGCAAGATGAGGTGGCTCCTTGGTTCTGTGATGGCTCAGAGAGGGAGGACGCTGACAGACCCCTGAGGAATTGCTTCAGTTCTAAGATGATTGGCCATGGAGAAGCTGAGTTCAGAGCAAGTGCGTTAGGAATCCAAGCTTCTGGATAGAAATTGCACTGTTGTTAGTGACTCTCAGGGTAAGCAGATGCTCCCTTCCTGGATAGGTTACAGTGGCTCCTCTCTGTGACCTTGACCAACCCTCAAGGTCAGTATGGTCTTAGAAGCACCTGAGTCCTTCTAGAGAGCTTCTCTTGAAGCATTTGTAGGCAAACTGCTCTCTCCTGCAGGGACTAGACCTAGGCATTATTATGCTGAATGCTCACATCACTCGTCTGACCTGGGAAAATACCGAACTGTCCCAAATTCTCCAGAAACCCACTCTCTGAAACAAAATAAGTTTGGCATATTAGCCCATGCCTATAATCCCAGTACTTAGGCACTGAGGCAGGAGGATTATAAGTTCAAGGGCAGTCTGGCTATGTAAAAAGAGTTTGTCACCTTAAAGTAAAAGGGAAAGAGTCAGGTAGTAAGGATGAACACCTCACTAGGGAGGCGGAGGCAGGTGGATCTCTGAGTTTGAGACTAGCCTGGTCTACAAAGAGAGTTCCAGGACAGCTAGGGCTACACAGAGAAAACCTGTCTTGGTTTTTTTTTTTAAAAAAATGAAAGGAAGGAAGGAAGGGGGGGGATAGGGACGGAGGGGAGGAGGGGAAGGAGGGAGGAAAGAGGAGAGAGGGAGAGACAGGGAGAGAGGGAAAAAGGAAAGGAAAGGAAAGGGAAGGAAAGGAAAGGGAAGGGGAATTAAATATGAAGTTGTGGAGAAGGGACGTGTGTGTCAAAAATGGGAGGGAAGCAGGAGAGTGACGGAGGGTGAATATGAGCATAGCACATTGTATGCAAGTGTGAAGTTTTCAAGTGTGGTCAAAATCTATTTTGCAATTAACAAAAAAGCTAACCCACACACACACACACAAAAAATAAAATAACAGCAATAACAAAACCCACTCCCCAAGAGCCATGGATGTTGAGCACGGGGGCTTTAGTTCCCTGGAGAAGGGCCAGCCCCATCCACAGCTGACGTGGGGAATGGGGATCAGATCTAAGACCCCAAGGGTCTTCATTGCTGCTCTGTGTCTTCAGTTCAGTAGCCTGCAAAAGGAGATTGAAGAGCGCACCAATGACATTGAGATCCTGAAGGCAGAGCAGATGAAGCTGCAGGGCGTCATCAAGTCCCTGGAGAAGGACATCCAAGGCCTCAAGAGAGAGATCCAGGAGAGGGATGAGACCATTCAAGACAAGGTGAGGGCTCCGCTCAGTCTATGAAGTGCCCACTATGTACATAACATGAAGCTAATCCAAGCCAACAGATCACACTCTATTCTAGCAACAACCTTGTAGCATGAACAACCCAGGGTTGTGTCTCATGAAGCCGAGCTCCACAAGGCTGAGTTGACAGCCCAAGGTCTCCCAGTTTGTCAGGGACAGACCCCGGGTGAACCTGAGCTAGCTGGCCTCCAGATCCCTGCTCTCCACTGATTCAGGCATCCTGGGATGGCCCACTCTATGGATGGAGGGTAATTCCCCTGCCACGCTGCCCATATTGCTATTGCTGGTCAGAAGGCTTGGTCCTGTGAATACTGGATAACCCAGGACGATGGCAATGAATGCCTTTTGCACAGAATACTCAGCTATCAGGCACACCTCCTCAACATCCAGGATTTGCTGTCCTCCTGAGCAAACCCAGACTCCGTGCCCACCTCTCCACCCACTCTGCCCCTTTTGCCTCACCAGGCAGGCTTCTCCTGTGATCACACATGGGCAGTCAGTGTTAGATAAGTAGGTTCCGGCACAGGCCCCTCTGCTGAGCAGACTCTGTGCCCTGGGCACCTTTTGAAGCCAACCTGTTCTCTCCTGGGACATGAGAGCTTGTAAGGATTTGGTGAGCTAGTACCTGCATTGCTGTTCCTGCGTGGGAAGTTTTGTATATACTGTAGGCTTTGGAGAAGGGGCAGGGCCCTCTTCAGATTCTCAAAGTGGGAGTAAGAAAGAAACCCAAGAAAGAAACCAAACGCTCCCAATGCAGACACTCGTAACCCCTCTTAGTTCAGTAGCCTTCCCAGTTCCCACGCCGGGTCCCCAGCAGCACAGCAGACAGTGCAAGCATAGTTAGGTTGCTCTCCCACTGAAAGGCCTTCAGTAGCTTCCCCTGGCCCCCAGCAGAGGTCAGCAAACTTTGTCTACAAAGCATGAGATGGCCAGGCCTCATGGTCTCTGTCTGCACTGATCTACCCTGGAGACCACATGTGAGACCACCCAGAAACAAAACAGATGAGAATGTGCTAGGCCCTGTTCCAGCTAAAATGGAATAAAACAGGCAGCAGGTCAAGTTTGGCTCATAGGCTCAGCTTGCCAGTGCCTGGCCTCCGGGATGACTTCTGAACTCTCGAAGCCAGCAGGCAAAAGCCTTACCTTCCTCATCTCCTCTTCCCTCCCTCCTATCTTCCCTTTGAGCTTGCCCATCACACAGAAGTGGGTTGCCCTCTGCTGCTGCGGTACAAACCACCACGATGCCCGTGCCTCCCTCCCTCTGCCGCACATCACATTTTGGGATTGTGTTTATCTGCTCTGGCAGCCAGTGTTCTTCTGCCTTAAGCATAGGGACTGGATCTTTCTCAGAGCTATAACGGGAAAATGTCATCCAGTCAAGGTTTGCTTGATTGACCCACGCTCCAGTTACAGCCTGAAAATCCAGTGGTCCAAACAAACAGCTGTGTTGCTAGCCTCTCAGCGGCAGGAATTGGACAAGGTTCAACAGATTGACTAGTCTCTGACCCCGATGTCCGGAAACTCAGCTGGGGAAACTGGGGGTGCCCCCAACAGCTAGAGGCTGGAAGATGAGTGCCTACAGTGGCTCTTTCTTCCACGTGCCCAGCTCTATCCCCTGTGGCAGGGATGGTAAGGGGGGCGGGGTTCATTTGAGTCTTTCAGCCATAGAGCCCTGAACATGCTCTCTCAATCCAGAGGACCCAGAGTGCATAAACCTCTTCCGTAGCACCTAGCCTCTACCACAGCAAACGTCCTGTCTCAGGAGAGCCAGGCAGGGAGCTGCCTGTCTGTTTGGCCTAACCTTGGCAGCCACGCAACAATTCCCTTCATTGCATTCTTTGGGTTGCCAGCAAGTCATAAATCCTGTGAGACACAAGAGAGGGGACCTAATTCTGCTTGCTGACAGAGGTGCACCAAGGCCATAATGCAGGAGAGCTACAGCCTGTGATGGGAGACCCCCTCTTCCACAGCCTATGGCAAAGGGAGTGAGTTCCTGTGGAGTCCACACTACAGCCTCTGCCAACCTGCATCTGGCTGCATCCCCAGCCAGAAGTCTGTAGCCCCCTGCAGCGTCAGAGGCCCTGTGTTTTCT
>NW_004949167.1:1974665-1983611 GCF_000317375.1 Microtus ochrogaster | reverse complement strand
CTCTCATCTCACTTCCAGGAGAAACGGATTTATGACCTAAAGAAGAAGAACCAAGAACTAGAGAAATTCAAGTTTGTCCTCGACTACAAAATAAAGGAGCTGAAGAAGCAAATAGAACCTCGGGAGAACGAGATCAAAGTGATGAAGGAGCAGATCCAGGAGGTGAGGGCCAGCGTTTACACATCCTGCCCTTCAGACCTCTGTCCCCTCTATCCCTGTCGCTCACGAGCTCAGAGAAACTGAGAGAAAAGGCTTCTCACAGCCAAGGCATGTGCGACTTCCAGCTTCCAAAAAGCAAGTTAGGTGGGGATTTAGCTTGTGTTTGGTGGGCTGTGTTGGGGCCCTGGGTGCGGAGGTGGGGTGAGCGGCGGCGGCGGGGGGAGGTGGGGTCAACGACGACAGGCAGTTTTATAGACACAAATGGGAGGTGCAGCTGTTGAAGATTTGGCCACTAGGGGGCAGTGTGTACTCAGCCAATGGTACTTTTACCAGGAAGCGCCACGCACAGCTTCTCAGTCCAGACTGAGATACTGCTGGGGCCCTAGACCAGGGTCTGTTGTTTGGACTTCAGACAATCAGAAGTCTCCAAGTGCTCTTAGACCCCAGAGTGACACAATTAAGAATCCATTCTAGGGAACAAACAGGATAAAGGAGAGGAGTCCAGTGGCCCAGATGTGTGCCTTTTAGCCCTGGGCTCCTGCACATTTTCTTACGACATTCTGTTTACCCATCATTCGCCCACTGGGTACAAAACAGCTAGAATTTGGAGACCATGATGACCTAAAATTGCATTGTTGATATTTTCCGCCAAAATTACTCTTTATTTTTTTTCCCTCCCCTTCTATCCAGTTTGTTTCACAGTCAAATGGAAATATAAAAGTCTTTTCTGATTCTTTCTCTCAACTCCCGTGTCCAAAAGCATCACCAACACCCATCCAGTAAGATTTCAAACTCAATACTTCTTCCCTTCTGCAGTTACCCTGGACAGGCCTCCAGAGAGCTCAGGAAAAGTGTCTCCCGTCCCCCCCCCCCCCCCCCCCCCCCCCCCCCCCCCCCCCCCCCCCCCCCCCCCCCCCCCCCCCCCCCCCCCCCCCAGCCAGGCGGGGAGCTGCCTGTCTGTTTGGCCTAACCTTGGCAGCCACACAACATTCCCTCCGTTGCACTCTTTGGGTTACCAGCAAGTCATAAATTCTGTGAGATACAAAAGAGGGGAACTAATTCTACTTGCTGAAAGAAACAAAACAAAAGAAAGAAACAAAGAAAGGCTAATTTATTTTCATTTTACTTTAGTGGTGGGGTGTACTTGCCACAGCACCTTGTGCAGAGGGCAGAAGACATCTTGCAAGAGTTGCTTTTCTCCATCCACTATGTGGGTTCCAGAGATGGAACTCAAGTCCTTGGGCTTAGCAAGCACCTTTGCCTATTGAGCCTTCTCACCATCCCCCTCCACCAGGCTTATCTGGACTTGCCTTGGGCAACAGCCTGGCCTTCACACCGCACAAAATTCTCAATGGTGCCCCACCCCACTAGACTCTGTGCCTCTCTCCAGCCACATCTCATGCTTTCCTGGCCTGGAGTACCATACCAGCTTCGAGTCAGTTTCTAAAAGCCAAGCTCTCCCATTTTAGAATCTCTGTGGTAGGGTCCCCTCTGCCTGGAAGACTGTCCCCTGGATCGTCATGTGACCAGCTTTTCATGTTCCCTGTCTCAGCTTAGCTCTCCCCTCTTCAAAGACACTTTCCCTGGCAAAGAAGGCCCCACTCTCCCTTCCGTTTTCTCTAGATGTTTGTGCTAAAGGAATGTGGCTGCTGTCAGCATCCTTACCTACCCAGACTTCCATCCTTACCTACCCAGACGTCCATCCTTACCTACCCAGACGTCCATCCTTACCTACCCAGACGTCCAATGGGCCGTGGTGGTGCTGGTGTGCGCAGCAAAGAAACCAAGTAGAGATGGGGATCTCTGGGAATGGGCCTGGCTTTCCCCATGCTGTCTGCAAGGTGCTCTCTCTGCACACAGCTGACCACAAAGCTGTCTTCTAGGGACCTCCTGCCATGCGCTGGTGACTTCAGGGCCAAGGAATGGCAACCGTCTTTGTCCTTTCTGTAGCAGAATAGCTCAGCCTGGGAACAGACATTTTTCTCACTGTCCTGGAGGCTGAAAGGTCAGGATCAGGGCATCAGAAGATTGTGTAGGGGAGGGTCTGTGTCTCAGAGATAGTGACTTGTGTGTGTTCTCACGCTGTAGAAGGGAAAAGGCAGAGTGGCCGCTCCTTCAGGCGTTTTCTATAAGGGCATCTGTGAGGGCACTGTCCTATAATCAACATGCTTGTGGGTTCATTCTCTGTCCCTGGCAGGAACGGGGCTGAGCATGACCTTGTCTCTAAGCGAGAATATACTTGTTTCGGGATGACTAGGGCAGGGACCTTCCTAGCTGACCCTTTCACACACCCTATGCCCACTCCTATGTCAGTAGCTCAGGGCTGTTATCTGGACCTGGTTTTCCTCTGGGGACTGGTGGCACATCCAGAAATACCCACTGCAGATCTCAGGCTGAGTTCTCCTACGGGAAGGAAGGTTCAAGCCCTCGGCTTGTGCACAGACATCTCTGTGAATGAGCATGTATCCAGCCTTGTTAAGCTGCCCCCTTCGCATACACTTCCCCTGCTTCTGTCCGTGGAGAAAAGGAATCTCTTTCAGGGTTCTTGTGGTTTTAGTTTCAACCTATTTATTTGTTCTTTTAGTAAGGTTTCTCAGAGCTATCCTGTGTCTAGGGTAACTGATCCTGCACTGCCAGGGGCCGACCCATATGCTGTAGAGGGCGTTAGCACTCACTGTCTCATCTCTGCTCTCTCCACGCCGGAAGCACCTCCCCCTCTGCCCCGCCTGGGTTGTTAAGACCAGAACATCTCCAGACACTGCCAGATGTCCGCTGGGGGGGAAATGCCTCTTGCGCTCTCCACCCCTCCCCACTGAGAACTGTCACCATGAATAACAACAAGGAAAAGTGGATGGAATGTCCTTGCTGGGAAAGAGAAGTTGGGTTCCACATCCTGGGTTCTTCTTCTGGTTTTCCAGGCAGACACTTTACATATTTTACAGTTTATATTTATATCTTTGAAGTCACATGAGGCCCTGCCCATAGGGGAAAGAAGGAAGGCAAAGAATACAGTCCTGGGTCACTTCCGCCCTAACCCACTCCGTCACTGCTGGCTTAGGATTGACCTTCTGGGGGCCCTGAGTATCGGGGGCGCCTTTTTTCTCTTCCAACTGCCCCTTCCCTGTCGTAAGTTTTCCTTCACTGGAGCCCAGTGCAGCCACCTATCTAGTCTCCTGGGCTCTATTTTTCTCTTTCCTGATAGAGCAAACCTCTATGCTGGACCCACTCCCCGACCCACCCAATACCAGTTGCCCCTGCTGCTCCTGGCGAGGTTCCTCGGTGACCTTAGTGTGGTAGACCCCTCAGCTTGCCTCGTGCTGTGCCATCTCGCAGTCACCTGGACCACTGCCCGCCTCCAGAAATGCAGCAGGCTACCCACCCACGGGTCCTCTGTAGGAAGGCTGCGCTCTGCCTGCTAGTCTCTTCCTGCTCTCTCCTCCAACACTCTCTAGAGCGCTGGTTCTCAACCTTCCCAAAGCTGCGAGCCTTTGATGCAGTCCCTCATGTGATGACCTTCCAACCATAAAGTTGTTTCATTGCTACTTCATAACTGTAATTTTGCCACTGTTATGAATTGTAATGGAAATATCTAGATATTGCATATCTGATATGTATGGATATCTGATATGCAACCCCAAAGAGGTCCAGATTCACAGGTTGAGAAACACTGTTCTCTAACGTTCAACCAAAGTGCCTCTTCCCCGGGGGTAGGCACATGCTCAAGTCCCTGGTACACACGGGGAACCTTCTGCCTAGGGCATCTTCTGCCTCAACCACAGAAAATGTTTAATCAATCATGTAGCCACTTCTGACTCAGTTCTCTCGTCCCTTTAGACCGGAGGCTTCTAGGACACAGAAACTACCTCTTCATCAGCTCGGTGTTCCTAGCCTCCCACGGTGCTCATTGACTTTTGTTTTGTATGTTATGTGTAAGAGTGTTTGGCCCTGGATGCATACATGTGCACCACGTTTTCCTGGCTCCCACAGAGGCCAGAAAGGGGTGTCAGATCCCCTAGAATTGGAGTTACAGACAGCCATGGGCCACAATGTGGGTGCTGGGAACCGAACCCGGATCCGCTAACAGAGAAGCCAGTGTTCTTAGCCACTGAGCCACCTTCCTGGTGCTGTTCTTGCTTTAGCAGCTTTAGCAAAGCCCCGCTCCTGTGTGTCCTCTCCAAGGAGGCTCTCCGCAGTCCGCCATGCCTCTTCCGGGGGCAGGTAGTTCCTGCTTCCCCTTCCACCCCTCACTCTCATGCCCGCCGCAGGTGCCTACCCGTCCTTCCGTCATCAGATGTTCACAGAGTCCATCCGGATGCGAGGCATTGCCTCAGAGGACTAGTCTAATATAACACCTCCTATGATAAGGAGGGGCTCCTCGGTGTCCAAGAACATGGAATTAGCTTCTTAGAGGTTTCCCAGATCTCGAGAAGGTTGACAGGAACCTTAAAATGTGGTAATAGAGCCTGGGATAGGTGGGGCGGGGCACTCCACCTACCTCCACCCTCCACACAAAACAATGAACATCCCATCTTCTGGAAACAGCCAGAGCCTCCATAGCGCTACCATGAGTACCAGGTTGTCAGATTTGGGGTGGCCATGAGCCATCACCCTTTGAGTGGGAAGTGGGTTTCTCCTCAGCCAGTCTCACCTGAACCAAATGTGTCTTGGGTAAGACAGAGCCGACAAGGGAGAGAAAACCTTCAGATGCTCACTGCTGTCCCCAGCCATCTTTTTGAAAAGAAGGCAGCCCTTGGTTGGACCTTTTTTGAGCCTTTGATGATCAGGCTGGGTGTCCTTGGCTCTCTCCTGTTTTATGTCCTAGATCAAAAGATGACCACATGCCAGTCTGGCTCCTCAATACTCTCTGCTTTAGAAACAAGCCTCAACTTCCCCTTTAGAATGATTGTGTCCCCTGAGGGTCAAGGTTCACTCATGTAACCTTCCAAATCAGGTGAGGGAGGTATTCCTCTGGAGGGACCTGGCTTCAGCAGGGGTTGAGAAGCCGGGAGTTAGAGTGCCTGAATTAGAAAGGATTCACGAAAAGAGGAATCTGAGAGGTTAGGAGAAGGGGTGGCCACTAAGAGGAAACCTTCACAGCCTGACCACAGACACCCAGGACCCAGGGGGACATGGTACCAGCGAAGAGGGGAGCTTTTAGGATGGCAAGCCATCAGGACAGAGCTCTCATTCAAGGGGACACGGCTGGGAAGTAGAGAAGAAATAGTGTGTCGGGAATTCTCCTTGAAAGATGTCTGCTCTCAGACAGTTTTCATCCCCGACTTCCTTGCTCATGCCTCCATCCCCTGGTCCTCCCTAGATGGAAGCGGAACTGGAGCGTTTCCATAAGCAGAACACGCAACTGGAGCTGAACATCACGGAACTGTTGCAGAAACTGCGATCCACAGATCAGGAGATGCGCAAAGAGCAGCAGAAGGTGTGAGGGCTGCCGGAGTCTGGCACCTGCCAGCAGCGGGCAGCTGGCTCCCTGAGACAGAGCCAGCCATTGCTAAGAAACACTTCCCATTTTAACTCACGCTCTTGCCCACAGGCCTGTCTGGTTCCAGGCCTGCACAAATTTACATGTCCAAATTCATCTGCGACTAGAAAACATCTTGGGTGGAGGAACAAGGGGGTGAGAATGCTGGCTTTATAGCGGCAGTTCTCAACCTGTGGGTTGCAACCCATTTGGGGTCACCTAACCCTTTCATGTCAGAAATCCTGCATATCAGGCATTTACGTTACAATTCATAACAGTAGCAAAATTACAGTTATAAAGTAGCAACGAAAATAATTTTATGGTTGCGGCGGGGGAGGGGTCGCCACAACATGAGGAACTGTATTAAAGGGTCACAGCATTAGGAAGGTTGAGAACCACTGTTTTATAGGAATACCCTTAGCCTTGGGTTTGTTTGACCTGGGGAAGAACATGGTTCAGAATGGTCATTTGTATTTAATGAAGTGGTTAAATGCTTTGACTACCCCAAAATGGCCAATGTTAGGAGAACCTTAAGAGATAATCCATTCCAGTCATGTTTACGTGTGTGTGTGTGTGTGTGTGTCTGTGTGTGTCTGTGTGTCTGTGTGTGTGTGTGTGTCTGTGTGTCTGTGTGCGCGCACTTTCACTTTGAGGCCCATGTGCAGAGGTCAGAGGAAGAAGTCAGGTGCCAGGCTCTCTCACTCTTCAGTCCTCTCACTGAGACAGACTGTATCACTCTGTAACCCAGGCTAGCCTGAAACTGATGGGATAACCCAAGCTTGCCTCAGAAGTCTTAATCCTGTGACTGCAGGTGCCTGCTCCACAGCTGGCTCATTCTCGTCTTTTTCATTTTGTAAATAAGCACAGTAAGGGCCAAGAAATGAGGAGGAAAAGAAACTTCACCCGGTACTCATAGCTAGTTCTCAACTCAGAGCCAGCCTGGGAAGCCTGGTCCTCTGGCCCCAGGCTAGGATGCAGCTGTGTACTCTGCCCACAGGCCACCTGCAACGTTTTCCAAGTCAGGCGGAGCTTTTCCATCCTCCTCAGCAAACACTGGCAATGCACGCTGCCAGAGCTGCCGAGCTGCACATGGGGAGAGGGTGTGGCCCTGCTCTTCGCAAGCCCAAAGGACTGAAAAGTGATCTGTGGCCTGTGCATAAAATAAATAGAGATAGAAAATTATGTGCAGAGAAATTGTATATACGTGTGTGTGTGTGTGTGTGTGTGTGTGTGTGTGTGTGTGTCTAAAGTGGATAAAGGGCTATGGGAGTAGAGAGAGAGAAGAGATACCCTGGGGGAGGTGGCTGGCAAGGAAAGCCAGGCTGAAGATGGAGAGCTAGTCCAGTGTGCAGCAATCTGTAAGGGTTTCTTATCCACTCTCAGCAGTGCACCTGACTGCCAAGGGAACAAATGCTGGGTGCGGTCCTAAGGGGCTTGGGGGAGCCCTGGGTAAGGATCTGTGGGAGAGAATGATACACCTTTCTTCCTTTCATCTTATAAGCCTGAGGCCATTAAAGGAATGCAGAACAATAGGGATGCCGTGTGTGTGTGTGTGTGTGTGTGTGTGTGTGTGTGTGTGTGTGTGTGGTCTCAAGCCCTGTCTTCTTGACAGCCATTCGGGCAGGGTATCCAGCCCAGGCAAGTGCACAAGAGTTTCAGAACTGCTCCCTATGGGCTGTCTGCCCATCTGGCTTTCTGTGCCCAGTGTGGTCACCAACAGTCAGGTTGTCAATCCCAGATAAGGATACTCTGGTTCCTTTCTGTGTCCTTAGCCTCTTCCTGGAGCCCCTGCCCCTCCACATGGGGGACCCCTGCAGTGGCAAGAGTAAATGTCTGGTTACAGGAGCGGGACCTGGAAGCATTGGTCCGGCGGTTTAAGACGGACCTTCACAACTGCGTAGCGTACATCCAGGAGCCCCGGCTGCTGAAGGAGAAGATCCGTGCTCTCTTTGAGAAGTACGTGCAGCGGGCAGACATGGTGAGCTTGAGTGTCCTCCCTGTCCTTCCCCACCACACCGCCCTGCACTTCACGTCTCCACTCCTTTGCTGAGTCTCCCCCCCCCCACCAGGTGGAAATTGCGGGACTTAACTCAGACCTGCAACAGGAGTATGCCCGCCAGCGGGAACACCTGGAGAGGAATCTTGCCACTCTCAAGAAGAAGGTGGTCAAGGAGGGCGAGCTGCATCGCACCGACTATGTCCGCATCATGCAGGTAATGGGTGCGTCCCTTGGCTGCCTGAGACCACCAGGGACCCACAGCTTCCATTTGGCTCCTCTGCTCTGACTTCCCAGGGCTCATCCTCGCTGTCACTGTGTCCAGGGCCCTCCAAGGTGCCCATGTAGGCATCAGCATGCCCACAGTAGCCCTATTGCTCCTTTTGCCAGCTCATCCCTATCCCTAAAAAGCCGGTGTCCTGCCTCTCTCTTCTCAATTACCCGTGATCCATCCTGGTCTCAGCTCTCCTGTCTCCTTCCTCCTGACTCCTTTGTCCCCTTCTCGCTTCCAACTCCCGTTTCACCTGACTTTAGTGCCTTTTATTCTGTTCTTCCCACCTCCTGGGGTGTGTCTGGCCAGTCTCCACCAGCCTCATCTCCTTTCTGGTGCCTCAGGTCTTACCCTTATCTCTTGGTCCAGATTGAACCACACCCACAGAGTTGGCAATGATCATATTTAATGAGCTCCCTACACCCAACTCCCAGGATCCTTCAGCAGATGGCTCAGGGAGCCTAGCCCCATTCCTGCCCCCACCCAAGCGCTCTGTCGGGACTGCCTATCAAGATGCTTCTATCATATCTCTCTTTGGGTGTCAGTATCATCTGAGGCAATTAATATGAATTTATATCAAAAGAGAACATCGGAATCATTTAGGACACCTACTTTCGTGGTTACATTTCTTTAATGTCCTGATTGAAATACTGAGATGCAGTCTGGATTGAAACCAGATACCGGGCTGGAAAGTTACACACACCTAGAAGAGCACACAGCGATTCAGGCCAGACCACGACACAGCCAATCTCTTGCTGCTCTAAATAACCAGCACCCATTCTCACTACCCTTCCAGACCTTTTCTATCCTGAACCATGAAAGCTTCCAGAGACCCAGAAAGAGGAGTGGATGTGACTGGGAGCCCCCTCAGCACCAGCAAGCACACACAACCTTGCTAAGGGCTTTGAACACAGGAAGCTAAGCAGTGAGACCAGCTGCTCTTTGTCACCTACAAAGGCAGAGGCTGGTGGATCTCTGTGAGTTCAAGGCCAACCTGTTCTAAAAGAGCTAGTTCCAGGACAGGCTTCAAAGCTACAGAGAAAC
>NW_004949167.1:1962262-1974120 GCF_000317375.1 Microtus ochrogaster | reverse complement strand
AATAAATAAATAAATATTGAGCCAGAGTCACAGGGGTTGCAGGGTCTGTGCAGGCAAAGCCTAGCTAAGAACTGTATTCACTCCCAGGATGTGGGAGGTAATGGACATAGTATCCAAGTAGACCAAGGCAACCTTGCTTTGCTGCTCTTTGGCCAGGAGGAGGCTGCGGGCCTCCAGAGACCACTCTGTTTATCTGCAACATGGGACAAAAGACGCCAACCCCAGTGCTACTGTGATGTTTGGCCAAGACAAACTGCAGCCACCTTCCTGATACAGAATTAGGGCTCAAAAAATGTCAATTCTCTTCCTTTATCCCAGCAAAGATAGTATTCAAGAGCTACAGTGAAAATAAATGAGTCTAAACATCCATCATGCATGGACCAGAGAAGCCTTTGGCCTGGGGGTAGGAAAGGAGAGCACAACTGATTCCAGACACACACACACATACACACAAACACACAACAAACTCTCACACAGACACACACACACAAACTCTCACACACACACACTCACTCAAACTCACACACACACACACACACACACAAACACACACATAAACACACAACAAACTCTCACACAGACACACACACACAAACTCTCACACACACACACTCACACAACAAACACACACAAACTCTCACACATACACACACACTCACACACACACATAAACTCTCACACACATACACACACTCAAACTCACACACACACACACACACACACACACACTAGGTTGTGGCTAGGAACCCTGAATGCCTTAGTACATGGAGGTTAGGAGCTGGTAGAGCTCCTATGTGGCTACCAGGGCCCCTGTACTTTATTCCAGAATGACTAAGGAAAGCCAGGGCAGGCACGGTGGAGGAGCAACTCATTGGAAAACAACTGAGGTGGGGAAAATGGGGCCACCATCTCATTTGTTTATCCAGATAGGAGCCCAGGGCCTCCCCACACTCTCCCCGGCATGCTCATGCATCTATGGAAATGAGAGTGTTGCTATGTAATACAAACACCTTGAACACACATTTTCTCCATCCCCCTGCACATTTTTCAAGGTCTTCTTACACAATGAGCCGTGTGTCAGCCGTGCAGGATTCCAAGATAGATGTAAAGTGTTCCCACCCTCAGAGAACCTGGGGAGCATGGACCATTACATTTATCCCATGGTGTGGACCCTCAGAGGAAGCATGCTCCTTGAAGACTGAAAGGAGTGAGGGCCCTTGGGGTCTGGCCTCAGTGGGCTGGAGGGTGACTGAGGATCAGCTAGGAGAAGGACCTTCCTTCCAGGCAGAGGCAACAGCTGGAGAAAAAGGGGGAAAGGGGTGGGGTTGAGAGTGGAGACTCAGAAATTCACAGACCTTGATTTGCAGAGCATCCAAAGCAGAGAGAGCCTTGAACAACACTTAGCCTTGGGTCGTGTTGGAAAGGGCCTCTGCCCCTTGCCAAAAGCTACGAGATTCATCCTAACACAGGTCAGGGTGCTTCTCAGATACGGTTGATTGCCTTTGTCTCAAAAAGGTGGACTCAGTTGGCAGAGTACTCAGTCAAGTAAAGAAAGAGGCAGGTGACAGGGAGACCTTTTAGAGGGCTGTCAGGCTAGGGGTCAAAAAAGAAGAGATCGGAGAGGGGGGTGTGGTGATGCCAAAGGTATTTCAGAGTAGAAATGAGGAATTGAAATGCCAAGTCAGGCCCAGTAGGAAGGTGGGAAGAGCAGGAAAGATAACAGTCTGGCCTATCTGCGCAGTCAAATGATCCTACTATCAGAGGTGAGCCAGGTTCTCCCCCACTGAGGTAAGAGCTTACCCTTAAAAGCATTAACTCAGAGCAGCCAGTAGGGGGCGCTATGGGCATTCCCTTCCTTTTTCGGCTTGCCATCAATATCAGAAAGTTCAGCCAGGGCATCATCACTCTGTTCCAAGGGCCTAAGGCAGCCCTTGTTACATTGTTTCAAAGTCTCTATATAAAGGCCTTAGTGTCTACAGACTGCTCTGGGATTCAACAAACTTGGAACTTCTCAGATCTTTTCTGTGCCCAGTAGGGGGCTGGAGAAGATCTGGAAGACTGGAAGGGATTTTGTAGAGTACCTTGGCCGGGATGCCAGGAGGAAGAGAAGGTTTAGCAAGCTCGTTGAGTTCACTTTTTTTTTTTTAATTTGCAAGGTCACACACAGTTGACCTCACTATGATCTTTGGGTTTCTCAGAACACAGGCTACCTTAGAAAATTTTTAAAGAACTCAGCTTGTCTTTGGCCATCATTCTGTCTGAGCTACTGGAACAGGAGTGGCATAAAGAGGAGGTGAGAGAGTGAGTGTGGATGGCAGTAAACACGGGAACAGGGCTCTGTGGACACTCAAACCCCCATTATCACTATCTTAATGTCTCCATACCCCAGTGAATCTGAGAATGCATTCCCCGGGGCTCCTAAAGGGTGAGATGAGGTGATGTGTGCAGGCTGTGGAGGGAGGCTGCCAAGGTGATACATGCGGGCTGTACAGAAATGCAGCCAAAGTGATGCATGCAGACTGTGCAGGGCTGCAGCCAAGGTGGTGCATGCAGACTGAGCAGGGCTGCAGCCAAGGTGATACATTCAGACTGAGCAGGGCTGCAGCCAAGGTGATACATGCAGACTTGAGCAGGAGTGCAGCCAAGGTGATACATGCAGACTGTGGAGGGATGCAACCAAGGAGTTGCATGCAGGCTGTGCAGGGATGCAGCCAAACCTCACAGTTACTAGTCTTTCTTTTTGATTCATTTATTTATTTATTTTGTGTTTATGAGTGCTCTATCTGCAAGTGTGCCTTTATGCCAAAAGAGGGCATCAGATCCCACTATAGGTGATTGTGAGCCACCATGTGGTTGCCGGGAATTGAACTCAGGACCTCTTGAAGAGCAGTCAGTGCTCTTAGCCACTGAGCCATCTCTCGAGCCCCATTACTATTATTTTTAGCAATATTTTTATCATCAAAGTTTTAGAGCCTTTCATTCTGCTGCTCCCTCTGGGCTTCTGATTAAGAAGAGTCTTCTCCACCCTCTGCCTCCCCTGCCTCTTACAGGCTTGGGCTCATGCTTCTGACTCCCATGACATCTCTGCATATTACAGCCAAGAGAAACTTCCGCGTTTAGCACAATGACCAGTTCATAGGTGGCTATCATAGGTAGAAACTGTGACACTAGGCGGCAGGGATAAGGACGAATGAAGCATGGAACAAGCAGGTGCATGGTGCTGGGCTACATTTCATTTCTGACCTCAGCCACACTCCAGTAAAGATGGCACTGTACAGGGCTGCAGAGATGGCTCAGTGACTAAGAGCATTTGCTCCTCTTCCAAAGGACCCAGGTTCAGTTCCAGCACCCACCAACATGGTCACTCACAGCTGTCTAACTCCAGTTCCAGGGAATCCAGTGTCCTCTTTTGGCTTCGTCAGGCACCAAGCACGCATGTGGTGCCAGATATATACCAGCAAAAGACCCATACACATAAAATAAAATGAAAGGGGGAAAAGATGGAATCATATTCTGGGGAGTGTGGCATCATGGCAGTGTCAAAAACTGTCAGTGGGGTCAAAGACAGACACTCATACCAAAGGGAGCAAAGATCCAGAAATCCCAATCATGAGTTGTGGCTGGGGTGGGAAGAACAGAGGAGGCTGCCTGGAATCATCCCAGTAGAACAAGCGGCCAACAGTTGAGACAAATCGCACTGGGAGACATCACCCAGACACAAAACCGACGGGACCCAGTGACAAAATGGTTGGGAGTGCCTAGGAGAGGAACCTGAGAGGACTGGGAACGGGTAGCCACAGCCCCTAGTCTTTGTCCCAGGTATGGCTCTTCCTTTATAGAACAAGGCAGAAGTGAGACCAAACAGTGCCAGCTAAGAGGGGTAGGATAAGGGCCTCCTGGCCTCCCAGGCCTGCGAGTGTGCCCTGGAGTTCTTTGTGGCTCTCAAAAGCCCCTCCCCTCTGTCTCCATGTCTACCACATTCCTCACCTGCTTCTCCAGCCCACAAATATTTATTGAGCACATATCACATGTAAAGCAATGTCCTAGGTCTTGGTGCCCAATAAAAAAATGTACTGAAGCCATCATATTATGATATAAAGCTGGCATGGGGATGATCCAGGGGAGACTGGCAGGGAGTTTAGTTACTAGACAGCATCTGGAAAGGAAGCAGGGGTGACCCATTGCCAGAACAAGGGTTGGTTAAACAAACATAAAGCATTAGATGGAGAAAGCCCGCCAACTCAGAAAAGCAGGCATGGAGCCTGGCCGGGAGAGCAAAGACTGGCAGCGAGCACTGGGCATCACGTCCAGTGGGAAGCTTTAAACCGAGGGATGACGAAGTGTAGTGGTACACTGAGATGCTAAAGGCCTGGATCTGTGCTTAGACTGAGTGTCGGGGGTAGCTTATGATTTGGGGTATCTCTAGAGGTCCCTGCTCCTCCAAGGGCCCCTTCCTCAAAGCATAGGAGAACTTGTCACAACTCAGAGAGGAGGCTTGTATACCTCCAGCTCTGTCCCAACCCTTGCCACTCCTGATGTAACCCCACCCAGAGGTGCCCCAGTGAGCCATCTCTGAAGCCCTGCACAATGCCAGACAGCGCCATCCTACATGGGACTTGGCCTGCAGACAGGCACAGCCAGTTAGAAAAGTAGAGACTTGGTCTGGGGAGATGGCTCAGTAGATGAAGCACTTGCTACACAAGTGAGCCAATCTAAGTTCAAATCCCCAGCACCCGTATACAAAGCTGGTGTGACTGCATGTGCCTGGAACCTCAGTGCTGTGGGGAGAAGAGACAGGAGGATCGCTGGGGTTTGCTGCCCAACTAACTCTAGGTCCAGTGAGAGACTGTCTCAGCAGGACACCTGATGTCCTTCTCTGGCTTACACACGCGCGCACACACACACACACACAGGCATGCACATACATATACAGCAGCATGTACACGTGCACACGCGTGCGCACACACACACACACACACACACACACACACACAGAAAAAAAAGAAACAGACTCTCGGACCTGCACCAGACCCAATGAACCAGCAGCTCCATTTAACAATGCAGGGGTGATTTATTTGCAGGCTTGTATGGGACTCTATGTGTGATCCAAGCTGATCATTGAAGCATGGGCTCTGAGATCAACATGGCCAGCTACTCTGTATCTATGGGTGTGGGGACTCCTCCCCAGTGATAGCCAAGGACCCTTGCTCTAAGTGGGAGGTGGAGAGCAGAGATTTGAGGTGCAGGAAAGGTAAAAAACGAAACTTACATACACACACACACACCATATCAACCATGTCATGTGTCTGTACCCTTGTCCTGTTGTTCAGTTCTCTGGAACATCCCTTACCCTCTTCCTTTCTCTTTTAAGCCTCGGCCCTAAGAGCCCAGCTGTCATTCAGACAAGATTAAGTGTCTTTCCTGTGTTCCATACTCTTCCACACCAGCAAGCCAGAACCACACAAATGTGTTCCTACCCTAACTAAACTGTAAAGTCAAGAGCAGCGACCAGATCTCACTTTCTGCTTCAGGAACAGCTGGCCTGTGGCCGGTAGTGTCCTAGTGAGGGTCGCTGTTGCTGGGATGAAACACCGTGACCAAAAAGCAAGTTGGAAAAGAAAGGGTTTATTTGGCTTATACTTCCACATCACTCACTGTTCATCACCAAAGGAAGTCAGGAGCTCAAACAGGGCAGGAATCTGGAGGCAGGAGCTGATGCACAGGCTGTGGGGGCTGCTTACTGGCTTGCTCTCCCTGGCTCGCTCAACCTGCTTTCTTAGTCACCTAGAGCCACCAGCTCAGAGATAGCACCATCCGCAATGGGCTGGGCCCTCCCATATCAATCACCAGTTAAGAAAATGACCTACAGCCAGATCTTATGGAAGCATCTTCTCAACTGAGGTTCCCCTTCCGATGACTCTTGCCGGTGTCAAGTTGACATAAAGCTAGCCAGCACAGGTACCCAGCACAGACTTATGAAATAGATGAATCCTGGTCAAACATAAATAAGTGAATCTCCAGTGGACACAGCAGGTGCTAACTATCTGCTTGCCATTCTGTGTTGCTCACCAGGAGCACGGGGCTGAAGGCAAGAGTCTTTTGTTGCACATAAGGACTTAATAAATGTCCTAGTCGGGCATTGGCGGCCCACGCCTTTCATCCCAGCATTCAGGAAGCAGAGGCAGGTGGATCACTATGAGTTTGAGGCTAACCGGGACTACAAAGAGAGTTCCAGGGCAGAGCCAAGACTGTGACAAAAAACAAAAAACAAAAACAAAAACATGTCTTGCGGGAGGGGGAAACAGATACCTTTAGTTCCAACAACAAAGCTGTGAGGAGAGGATAGCACAGTACTTAAGGGTGCTGTTGAGGTTAACACCCCGGCTCTGTTACTTGCTGTGTAGTTCAGGCCACTTACATAGCCTCTCCGGTGCCTCAGTTTATTTCTCTGTAAAATCATGGTTAGAGGGTTTGGGGGTGTAGTGCAGTGGTGGAGCACGTGCTTAGCTCTCCTAAGACCCTGAGTTCAATTTCCAGAACCATCACTGAGTGATGGTATAGAGTCCATAAGGGTTAGCGTGTTAAGCATATTAAAGCATATTCAGAGCACCCAGGGAAGCATTGTTGTGGGTAGGAAACATGCTAAGCCCCCAGAAATTGAGTTAGCTGGTACCTTGAAAGGCTGGGCAATGAGCAGGACAGGCACTCACTGCCATGCAGGATCCAAAGAATAACCTAGGTCCAGATTCCTGGTCCTCAAGCCCAGCAGGGCACACCCCACATCCACCACCTGGTCCTCAAGTCCAGGAGGGCACACCCTGCACCCACCAAGCCCTTGCCCATCACACTCACTGCCTTCCCTTCTTTTCCAAAGGAAAATGTCTCCCTGATCAAGGAGATTAATGAGCTCCGCAGGGAGCTGAAGTTGACCCGCTCCCAAATCTATGACCTTGAATCAGCCCTGAAACTGTCCAAGAAAACGCGACCACAAGAAGCCCCAGAGACAGGTAATGACACTGGGAGTTGGGCACTGAGACCAAGGCCCAATGGTGGACATGAGCAGGGCTCCCTTTGGCTTCTTTCGGTATCAGCTCCACTGATGGCATTTCGGAACCCCTCTGTGGCACACACCACCTCTCTAGAGGATTGTGAGGCCCCGCCTGCAGCCACGCTCTCACTCCCAGGGCCACAGGTGCCTGTCTGAAGTCCTCAGGGTTAGCTATAATTCAGAACTCAGAATCTTGCAGGTTTTGGAAAGAACATGCTGTATATTATGTAACATCCCCACAGGGTCTGGGGCAGTGCCCTGAAATCAAACACATTAGTATTCTGCAGCGACATGTGAATATTCAAGCCGAGCTTCATGAATTTAAAGCACTGTTCCATTTTTAAATCTTTTTTTTTTTCATTTTAGAATTGTGGGTAAGGGACCTGTCCAATTAAAAGGAAGACAAAAAGATGAGAAACTATTTAAAGACAGGGGAATTACGTAAGACATGTTCGATAGGTTCATGGCTGCAATGACACATTAAAGGGCCTCTGAGCATCTGGTGGCCAGGGTGAAAAGAGAAACCATATGCTAGTGCATCCTCATGCTTGGAGACTGAGACAGGAGCATTGCCATGAGCTCAAGGCCAGCCTGGGCTACAGTGTGAGATGCTGTCTCAAAAAGGGAGGGGGGTAATTTACATAATTCTCCCTGTATGGTAGAAAGAAGGGGTTTAGCTTGTTTGCTTTATCTCCTGGAAAAACAAACTTTTTCCTGGCGCTGGACTCCATGAGAAAGGTATCACACAGCTCTCTAAGAAAGGAATGTTGACTAAAAGCCTCCGGTCTCCACAGACATCCAGGAAATACAACTACATTCCCTAAGTCATCTTCGTACCTGATCATCAGTACAAACCAAGAATATAAGGCATCTCCATGAAGAGTGAGCCAGTGGAGCTGCGCCTGCGCACCACTGTGTTCTGACAGTTGCTCTTCGGAAATAAAGACCCGATGAGCTGAAGCACCCCAGAGCAAATGCCTTGGGATTTCGGATGCCACAGGCACTCTCTCTGCTCTTCTGCAATCTGTGTAGCAGCCCTGCGCTCCATGCCTATGTGAGGTCTATGATGAACTACACACATGACTGTGGTACCTTGTCCTCACAAAGATGAGATTGCCTAGCGACTCACAGTTCCTGGAACACATGTATCCCTGTCGTTAATCATTATGTTTTGTGTATATATACAATTGTATTGTATTATGGTCCCTTTAGGTAAGTATAACAGTTGGGCCCAGAGTAAATGCTCTGAGTGGTACCCAAAGTCACCATCTTCAGTCCTCATCATGGACATGAGAACACAGCATACGTCCTAAAGCGTGCGCTGCAGATTTCTGAGAGCTGAGATCACTTCCTTTGGGGGCATAAAGCACAGATCTGCCTGTGAACAACTGCAAAACTTAAAATGTTACAAGCCTCGTCTGGTGTGGTGATGCACACCTTTAATTCCAGCACTGAGAAGGCAGAGGCAATTAATAGTTAATCTCTGTGAGTTCAAGGATGAGTTCCAGGACAGCCAGGGGACTACATAGTAAGACCCTGTCTCAAAAAAAAAAAAAAGGAAGGAAGAAAAGAAAGATAGAAAGAAAGGAAAGAAGGAAGGAAGGAAGGAAGGAAGGAAGGAAAGAAAGAAAGAAAGAAAGAAAGAAAGAAAGAAAGAAAGAAAGAAAGAAAAAAGAAGACCACAAACTTCACAAACGTTACTGTGTCTAATGGCACACATTTGTAATCCCAGAACTTGAAGGGGCAGAAGCACAAGGGTTAACTCCAATAAGAGGTGAGTGCAAGCAGGAAGACAGGAGGATCCCTGGGGATTGCTGGCTACCACCCTAGCTAAAGAACAACCATCCCCAGGTCTGGTGAGTGCTTTCTCAGGAGACTAGGTGGAGATCCATTAGAGGAAGACGTGGGGCGTCCTTCCTGTGACTTTATCATGCATACCCGTATGTACACCACAGAAAGAAAGAGGCTGGGGGATGGGGGTGGGAGAAAGGGTTAAAGAGGAGAGCAGGGGAGGGAAGTGGGGAGAAAATACTACAGATTCACAAAGCATTCTGAAAATTCCTTAGTTGGAACATCTCGACACCCCCTCCCTTCTTCCCCTACCCTTCACTCACAGGCAGCTCTTTCTATTGTTAATGTGGAGATTTCCAGACATTTAAAACATTGAGGACAAAATCTAGTGAATTTACACGAATACATTTCCCAACACCAGGAAGCATCAATCCCTGCCACTCTCGCGTCTTCAATATCTGTCCTTTGTGTACCCCGACCCAACACTCACACCGTGAACTGTTGGAAAGCAAACCAATCCTATTCTTCATCTGCTACAGCTTTATTCAAGGAACATTCACTTGTGACAACTGGTGACAAGTAATACCAGTTGTTGACCTCAATCGTGCAAAGCCTAAGGCTGACCTTGGATTTTGAAATGTGCTCCCGCCCCCTTCCCAAGACAAGCCAGTGCAAAGTACTCATTCTTCAAGTTGCTTAGGGAGCTACCCTCTTGGCAGGTGTTTAAGAGCCCTTTGAACAAGAGAGCTCCTCATTCCCTAGCCACTAATTTAGTTTTAACCACATTTATCGTATTTTCAAATTTGCAAGACAATTAACTAACAGACCTGACAGATACACCTGCCTGTTTTTCAATTACTAAAACCACTGTCACTAGAACATACAACTAAAGGTGGCTATTAAAAGCCAACGAAGGTGGCCTACATGTGTTCTGAGAACAGAGAGCACAAAAAGAAAGCTGGGAAGCGGGCGGGTAAGTGTCCCTGACTTTTTAGGCTCAGGGAACTAAGCTGAAAATGAAGACCGCAGGGGAAAAAAAAAAAAAACTAACATATGCTAAAGTCTCAAGACGGCAAACTATAGGATAAAACCAGCGCAGGCTATGAAAAGTCAGGCTATTAAAGTGGACCCACAAGATGGTCAAAGGACTGACCTGAGTTGGGTCTTCAGAACCAGAATGGTGGAAACAGAGAATTGACCCCAACCTCTATTGTGTGTGGTAGCATGCATGGAAAACACACACACACACACACACACGCACACACACACACACACACACGAGCAGAGGAAGCACTGAGTAAGTGAAGTCCCGAGTGAGTATGTGTTATTGACATGGGTATGTCATGGACCATGTCAAGGGCTGATGTCCATGTAGACAGCAGCCCAAAGCCTCAGGTCCATGAGAAATGGCAACAGTGTGTGAAGAAAAAATCCATCCACTGTAGTTTTCCTCTCTCTAGCCCCACCCGAATATTTGCGATCTGGACTGCTTCCTACAGAGACTACCTCCTTGTTGAGCTGTAGCTAATAATTCACCTCTCTGTTCAACTGTACAATAAACACGCTGAGCTTCCGGGGTGGCTGTGGCTTGCTTCTCCATCAGACAGCCCAGCCACGCCCCATTCTTTCTCTGTCTGTGTTTTCTTCAGTCTTTGCCACCCCAGATCAAGTCACTGGAGCTGGGCAGCACTCAACATACAGACACATGTGCGCACACACGAAGAAATAAGTAGACGAGTAAAATATAACAAAAAAACCAATGCCTTATATGTTTAAGGAAATAAAAAAAAGAATTTATATATTTTTTTGTTTTATTTTATTATTGGTTTTTCGAGACAGGGTTTCTCTGACAGACAGCCCTGCCTGTCTAGGAACTTGTTCTATAGTTCAGGCTGGCCTTGAACTCAGAGATCCTGCCTCCCAAGTGCTGGGATTAAAGGTATGCGCCACCATCGCCCAGCTTTGATTTTTTTTTTAATAAAACAAGAAAGGGTCTTCTAAAATTTTACAGGCAAATTATATTTAAAACCACAAATATCTAGTATTTGTTATTTGAGAACTATAATTATTATAATTAGAAACTCAATGAACAAATGAACAATTCAAGTCATACGATAGACACACCCATCTGAAGGGAGAATATGTGAGCTAAAAGAATGAAGATGGTGGCCGGGTTTCAGCCCAGAGGGACGAGATACACTGAAGCCAGGATGAAATGGAGTAAGTCGGCAGCTGTCTAAGTGGAGTTCTCAGAAGATGGGTGTTACCACAAGGAGTAACCGAGTTTTTCAGAGTCAATGAAAGATGGGGCCATCAGCTCAGGAATTCTAACGGTTCCCGAAAGGATGATTAGCAGCAAACCCACGTCAAAGCCACAGAACACCCAAGACAAGTGCCGCTGGGAGAAGAGCAAGGGCTGGGACACAGGAATAACAGTACCAGGCGACATGTGACTTCTCGGCGGCAGCAGTGAGAGCCAGCAATGGTGACACCATCCTTTCAGAGTGTGGAAGCATGGCGGCGGTGCTCTAGTTATGTATCACCAGGGAAACGAAGGCAGAAGGTAGACCTCCGGCACCAGTGATGATCCTAACACAGGGACCACAGTAGCTGAACTGTGGATCCAGACAGAGACTCTGAACTAAAATACTGGGCAGAAGCTCTGAAGCCAGAGGGTCTGGAACCGAACCGTCCTATGTCTCTCATTATTTCACAGGAGAACCACGTTGTGTGTCAGGCAAGCGTGCACCATAGAGCTCATGTAGACAGCAGGGCAAGAGGACAACTCGGTTATCAGTTCTCACCCTTTGTGTGAGACAGGACGACTTGTCTTACACACACACACACACACACACACACACACACACACACACACACACTGTGTGTGTGCCAGGCTAGCTCACCCTGAGCTCTCAGGGACTCTTCCGTCTCTAGTCTCATCTCCTTGTACTTCTGAGTTTACACACACACACACACCACACACACACACACACCACACACACACCACACACACACACAC
>NW_004949167.1:1940189-1962154 GCF_000317375.1 Microtus ochrogaster | reverse complement strand
CACCACACACACACACACACACACACACACACACACACACTACCATATCATGCTTCATGCGTGTTCTGGAGATTCTAACTCAGCCATCTCTACTCTGCAGTCTTTATGTTATATAAGCATATTAAACTTTTTAGAAACTAGAGGGATGATAGAAAGGAGGGTGGCGGAGAAAGAAAGAGAAAACCTTCCAAACCAATAAAGGGAAAATAGATCAAATTTGAAAAAAAAAGATAATAAACATGATACAGAGCCCAGAAAGGAGGAGGGAGTAAACCCAGCTGTATCCCTGACCACTTTCTTATCTTCCATCCTTTGAAGCCAGATTTGGGGCTGAGAATGTAGCTCAGTGGTGAATCTCTACCATATGTATGTGGCCCCTAGGTTCAATCCACAACACTGAGAAAACCATCGTGGTGACAATAATAAGTTAATTGTTTCAGTAAATCTATCTGTCTATGGAAGGAAACCTGTGAGCAGCAGAGAGGGACACTGGCCTGGTCTGGAAGGTGACATGTTCTGAGGCTGGGGATGTGAGCACAGGGGCGAGGGTAGAAGGAGCCTCACGGCAAGAGCTGACTTCTCAACAGCCATGGAAGAGGCAGAGGTTTATACACCAAAGAAGGGGGCCCTGTAAGACTGAGCCACACACAGTATGGCCACCAGGCAGCTTGCCGTCAGAAAGAATGGAAAGAGACCAGTGGGGGTGATGGGAAGAAAAGGGAAAAGTACAACCCAGGCCCTGGAGACACTCACAAGCCAGAATGGGAGACAGACCAGGAGACGTGACAGAAGCCTCGCATGGTGTCCCCTGGGCCATCTTCCACATGTTGCACCCCCAGGAACATTCCTGGGGCAATATGACCCAAGCCAGGCATGTTTCAGAAGGTGACTGCTCCAGAGCAGCCACCAGCCTTAGCTATGGTCTGGTAGCCCTTCCTTGCCTCTGGGGAGAGCCTGCCACTACCCATCTCTGAGGTCCAGTGACTTCACTCAGTGATTGGACAATCCTAGAGGGCCTTAAAATTACAGTTTGGAGCAAGATCCTTAAAACACATAGAGAGGTGTTGTGGAAATGATGTGCTTGTCCTGTGGTGGTCAGTCCTGTGCTGGCCAGTTGTTCTGTGGTGGCCAGTTGTCCTGTGGTGGCCAGTTGTCCTGTGGTGGCCAGTTGTCCTGTGGTGGCCAGAAGAGAATCTCAGTGCTGAATCCCTCAAGCAGAAACCAAACGCCTCCAGGACAGTGGCTTCACTGGCACCTGCATCCCCAGGAAGCCAGATGGTGACTGGTTAAGGGACTGCCTCTGAAGGCTGCTGGGAGGAACCTGGAGACAGGAGCTGAGCAAAGGTCATGCCCCTGAGGACAGTAGTTATCAGAAACAACTCCTGTCAGGAAGACAAAGGGTTGCTACCTAGGGGTAAAAAACACTAGGGGATCAGGAGCCTTGAGACTGCAGAAAAGGAAGTCTAGAAGGAAAGGGACTGGACCTAGGAAAAGCAAGATAAACCAATTACTCTTTAAATGCTGGCCCCGTCACAGCCATCAGAGGCCGAGACAAGGCTGACCACTGGCCATTGCTGACTTGTTCCCCTGAGGAAACTGTCTCTCCCTTAGCCTCCAATGTCTATTCTTTTCTAGTTTTCCCCTTAGAGCTACAGGAAAGGGTTGGCGGTAGGAAGAGGTGACAGGCAGTACCAATTGTTAACAAGACTGATGAAGAGGGAATGGAGGTCAGAGTTCAGCTGTGCTGCTGTGGGGAATGGCAGTTTGCAGGCCATACAGTCAGCTGGAGCCAAAGCACTGAACCTTGCGTGTTACTTTTCTCAGTAGCGCATGGCGAGCCAGACACAGATGGGGAGATCCTGAAGGCTGGGCTGTCTCTGGTGTGGGCTGGGCAGGATAGAGGAAACAGAAGAACAAACCAGCTAGAAAACTGGGGGTGGGGGTGTCAAGAAAACGGAGGGGGAAAAGTGGGTCTAAGTGGCCAGAGAAGAATGTGAATTTAGGAGCCCATCTCGTGGGTAGAAGGGAATTACAGGAAGACGCACTTTGCACAGGATGGAAATGCTGTTAGTCCAGCGAAAGACTCTGTGGTTAGGGACGGGTGCCCTGGCATGGAAGATGGACAGCAGAGGGGACCCTGGGTGGTGTAGAAAGGTGACATGGCATGGAGGCCAGGGTTACTGCTGGGACTCCAGCCCTTTGAGGCCCAGGCCTGAGATAAGCCATAGTCTCTCTAAGTCATAAGCCCAGGGTGGTGGCAAACCCATGACTGGGACGATGGCGAGATCCAAGGTGCAGGAAGCATTAGCAGGTGCCACACAAAAGGAGGAGAGGAGTCTGTATCCAGAAGCACCATCTTTACCTGAAGCTCGGATTCCAGCGTTGTCCCCAGGGGAGTTGCACTTGACCTCAGTGAGGCACATGGGCATGGGCAGGTCAGACTTGCCGCATGGGCGCAGTCTGTGTCTCCCCGTGTGGATGCTCCGCGGGTGCTTGGAGGGGGTAGAGACTACAGTAGTGTAGTTCTAGGCCACAGTGACCCTGCTTTGTCCCTCACAGCTCTCACCAAGGACATGGCCAGCATCAGCCCTACTATGAGACTGAGTGAACAGGAGGAAACCGGGAGAATCATTGAGATGCAGCGCCTGGAAATCCGCCGCCTCAGAGACCAGATCCAAGAGCAGGAGCAGGTCCCGGGCTTCCACACCATTGCCGGAGTTCGGCTCCCTTCCCTTGCCGACTCGGATGTGGATTTTGAAGTGCACAGCAAGTGACCTCCGGTGAGCTATTTGGAAGCACCACGTGTCTGGCACCAAGCCAGGCGTCTACCTGAGTCCCATCAACCTCTTTCATCTGGAGAGTTGGGGTCAGAATAAAGCAGGGTGAGAATAAAGGTGTTTGCTCACAGCCTTGACCAACTTCTGCTGAGGGTGGGGTCCTATGGGAAGGGGTGAGAAGAGCCTGAGGACTGGGGACTGCAGGATCTCCAGGCCTTTGTCCTTTGCTCGTGTGCAGGAACTGGGCAATCTGCACCACAGACAAGGCGAGACCTGGGGCCCACAAGACAGGGCTGTCTGCTCACATCTTAAGTAGCTCACCTGTAGCTTCTCCCCTGGCTTTCACCTCTCCCAGCCAAGTCAGGACCAAACAGGGTCTCCTCTGGTTTCTTCTTCCTCGTGAACTACAACGAGGGACTTCCTGTCTTTCCTTCTCTTGCCTTCACATATGTGTTCGGTGTGACCTTAACCGGTTCTCCATTTCTGGAGACACTTTATACTCTCTAGTGATGCCTCCAGGTCCCAACCCAGGAGCCTAGATACAGGTAGGTACTAAGAAAAGATTCCTTTATACAGTAATAATGTAACTCAAATGTCCTTGGCTTCTGTTTGCAGAGAACAGATATCTATATTGGGATTTAAACCCACAGTCCCTCCTGGCCCCTAGTGGTCCCCTCTGGCTGCACGAAGCCTGCTATCTCCCAGACTCCTCAGTTTCCCAAGGCTGCATTGCTAACATTGTGCAAAGGACCACAGCAAAGACTGTAAGGGACTCCAGTGGATGCTCCACGGGGCTCTGTCTCTACTGGTCACTTCCCCATCCAACCCCCATCCTATCGCTGCAGCCAGTGCCTCTCTTCCATGCCAGTGTGACAGCCATCCTGACCCTTACCCACTGGGATCTTCCACAAATCAAGCTGGCCTTCCAAGACTCACACCCTGATGTCACCTTTGCAGGACAGAGCGGTTTGACAGGAGACAGGGATAGAGGAGGGACGGGGTGAGCAGGGCCAGACCCTTCCTGACCTTGAAGACTCGTGAAAGAGACTGGTCAGAGTCCCAAGGTCAGTGCCAGGCTGCTGGAACCACTGTCCTCGGCTTCCCAGGCTCTTTCCACACCGCCCCATTTCCAGTTTTCATAATAGGCCAGCCTTCCTGGATCTCCTCCATACTTCCACACTCTACTTCCTCTGCCCGAGATGCTGTCGTCCCCACAGAAGTTTCAAATCTGAGCTTACGTGTCACTTCCTCAGAAAGCCAGACCTTGACCTCCCTTCTGCTGTCTAAATCACACCCGCCTTACTGTTTTCTTTCAACCCCTCACTATGCCTCATCTGGCTGGTTGCTTCGTGTCTGCCTCTCCTGCTGGCTGAGTTTCATGAGAGCTATCCCTGGGTCTAAAGCTCACTTGGGTGGCATCGATGGAGGGGGTCCAATAGTAGAAGCAAGAGGCCTGGTTAGGGAGAAGTTGTGTGTGTACGAGCGTGAGAGACTGGTCGCTTGGCCCAGGAAGATGGCTGAGGGGAGGGAGAGGAATGAATTCCTCTGACTTCCAGACTGGTGGGGGTTATCCAAAGGAGGGGAAGCATGGCCTGGGCAGGAGAAAATGCAGAGGAAGCATTCAGAGGACAAGCACATCTCCAGGAAATGTCCTTAAGCAAGACCTCACCTTTCCTCCTACGAGATGGTTTGAGAGTGACTGGCACACAGTCACACGGTTGGGGCCGTGGTTATGACCCTGCTACCCAGTGGCCTCCAATGTCTGTGTTTTCATACACTGAGCTGTGAGAGGTGCCTGTCCAAACACCACAGGCCGGGTGGTTGGAGGGTATTGGAATGTAGCTCCCAGAGACTCCTAACCAGAAGGAAAGGGGGCGGAAACTGAGCTTTCCGTGGCTGCTGCCCAGTGGATGAAGGGAAGGAAGACAGAAGCAGCAGCAGCTGAGAAGGAACCCCAGCTAGTGCCTGAGCCTGTGGGCGGCTTGTTTTCTTAGCTGCAGAGGGATGAACATAGCTTCAGCCTGAGGCTAGAGGCTCGGCCTTTTTAGCTCTCTACATCCGGCCTTCCATGCTGCTCTACCTTCCTGCTGGGTGGCCCTGATTCTCTGACTGCTACCTCTCAGACACCCCCCCCTTCCCGCCCCTCCACTTTGCCTGTCTTGACTTCATGGGGAGGCAGAAGGCCCTCCTTCATACCAATTACCTTCTCCTCGAGGTCTCCTGCTGGTTGACCCCTCCCTGGCAGACTGAACCTGGCAGCCATTCCCATCCCCCCCCCCAGCAGCTGTAGAGGCCGAGCCAGTCACCCACTGGCACATGAACTCAGCTCTTGCTCTTCTGGTGGCAGTCCCGTCATTGAGCTCTGGGGACTCATTCAGTGGGTATGACAGCTAGTGGCTTTGGGAGAAGCTTGTCATCCTCGTGGAGGAGCCTTCAGAATTGCTCTTTTTCTCTGTGCCTCAGACATCCAGTGTGCACCCTCCCCCCCCCACGCACACACAAGTCTTCTAGAATCTCGGCATCAGTTACGGCCAGACAGTATACATTGCTCAGATCTCAGATGTGCCCTCTCTGCCACCCTGTCCTCTTAAGACAGAAACTCCACCCCACAGTGTCTTGGCATCAACGTCCACCTTTCTCCACTGTTTGCACAAAGCATGAGCGACAAAGCATGAGCGACCGTGTCATTACTCACAGCTGTTCCCAAGAGGTACTGAGGGACACAGGCAGTCCCGGGAACAGCTGTGTGATCAGGGAGCACCTTGTTACAATTATTGCTCTGGGTTCAGAAAGGAGGGAGGACTGATATCTCAGGCTCAGAAGTGGGGCTCGTCTCATGGCTCCGAGCCCCCCAAGACTATCAAAGACTCGAGAGAGAGTGGTTATGCTTCGTTCCTGTCTGAAACGCAGCCATGGGTGGAACCACACTGGGAGGCATATTTACAAGGACACAACCTTGCCGTGTGCCAGGCAGCAGGAGGGGCCAGCATTACTGATTACCTGCTATGGCTGGTAGGTTACAAGAACTGGTATTTATTGCTCATCTATTAAGTGTCACATGGTAGAACAGGGCAGGGGCATCTAGGCATATATTGTTATGCCCAAATTCGCAATCCCCCTGCAAGCCGACAAGGAAACCAAAAGTCCCGTATGTAAAAGCAAAGAGTCTTTATTTTAATCAAGTTTGCAAACTTGGTCTCTCTGCATGTCCAACATGTTGGAATAACCGGAGAGCCCCGAGCTCAATTAGAATAGGGTTTTATAGTAAAGGTGGGGGTGAGGGGTTTCTGAGGTTTTAAGACCCCCTGATTGGCTGCCATTCATCTAGGGTTTCCTGGTGGCTGTACGCCGGCAGGTGTTTCTATCTACAGTACTTGGAATGCCAGAAATATCCTTTGAATGGTCTGTTCTTGGGTGGGGGTCCGGCGATCTCAGCTTGTGGTTCCTCCTGCAGCCTCATCTCAGGGTAAACAACTGAGACTCCAGACTCCATTTAAATTCATAGATGGCCAGAGTCCCAGGTGATAATGGTTGGAGGTAGTAAAGAACTTCCTTTGGGTGACCTGCCCAGATTTAGATCATCATGGCTGGCCCCCACACATATTAAGTGTATTAATGTAGTAAGTGTTAAAATTGGGGCTACGAGTTCTAGCAGAAGGCTACAGGTGCCTTTCTTTGGCTACAACTCCAGACAGCTTAAGCAAAGAGAGGGGAATTTGTCTCACAGGCTTTCTTTTAGCAGAGAAGCACCCAGACCTCAAGAAGGAGGCCTGAACCAGGGCCTGGGACACAGCTGGAGCCCATCCCCCTCTCTTGTCCAGTACCCTCCATGCAAACAGGAATCCCATCACAAGTTCAGCTGGCAGAAGGGTACTCTAACCACTGAGCCATCTCTCCAGCCCTCAGAAGGGAGGGCACTTTAATACCGATCCTCAGAAACTCCGCAGAAATGAAATCTCCAGTTTATTTTTAAAAGTTTACTCTGTGTGTGTGTGTGTGTGTGTGTGTGTGTGTGTGTGTGTGTGCGCGCGCGCGCGCACGCACATGGGTGAGTGTAGGTGCTCATGGAATCCAGACAACCACATCAGATCCTCTGGAGCTGGAGTTGCAGGTGTTTGTGAGCCTTTTGTCCAGGACTATTCTCTGGGACAAACTGACCACCCCCATGAGTTCAGCCGTGCTCACTTGCTTGGGCCAGCAGCTGGGCTCTTTGACTGTTGACCTTCCCTGGGGTGCCAGCGTGTCATAAGACCCTCACTGGGGATCCAGCTGCACCTCCCAACAAGGCGCGTAGAATTTTGGTCTAACTAGATGGACTCTGGGATGGATGGGTAGGATTTACTGTATAGAGGCAGAAGGACTAGGGAGAAGAGTCCATCTCTGCATCCTTGAGGGAGCTGTCCTCCGTTCTGGGTGCAGACTTTCCAGTACGGCTGCTTTAAGGCCACTCCTGCTCACACCCGTGACCTCCGTCGCTCTATAAGGAAGCATAATAAACTTACTGCTTCCCCAAAGTGAACCTTGATGAAATTGTACCTCAGCTTGTCATGGAGACCTTCAGAGAGAGGGAGTCATTGTTTACTTCTCCCACAGGGAAGGAATGTTAGCAATCAAGCTGTTCGACAAGTGTCCTGGGAACTGAACACAGGTCCTCTGCAAGGATAGTGTGTGCTTTCGCCCACTGAACCATGTCCTCGGCCCCTCTAGCACACCTTAAATTGTTCCAACGGAGACATGGGGGCTTAGCCTGAGTCTGGGGCTTACCTCTGTTGGGTCAACTGCAGACACAGCCATGAGTCATAAAATAGAGTCCTAGTTCCTAGAGCTCTACCTGGAAAGAGGGTGAGTGTCGTAAGTGGGACCCAAATTATGTCTACCTAGAGGAATGGAGCAGCGGTATGGCTCCGCTGATGCCCTACTGCTACCCTGTGGTATGTCCTTTCTTTCCTTCTAGCCTTTCTGCCCAGATGATGGAAACATTTGCTACCAGTTCTCATTCCTGTGTCTCTTGCACAACACCTGGTTTGCAGGGTACCAGTTCTCATTCCTGTGTCTCCTGCACAACACCTGGTTTGCAGGGTACAATACTTTTTTGCTGAATGAGTGGATTCTATCATTTAATTCCCCTCGTAACTATTCATTAAACCTTGTTATTTTACAAAGGAAGAGATCCAGACCCTGGTTAAGTTTTTGGTGTTTTTGTTTCTTGTCAACATGGCACAGCTAGTCATTGGAGAGGCAGAAACCTCAGTTGAGAAAATGTCTTCACTGATTGACTTGTAGGCAAGTCAATAAGGCATCTCTTGATTGATGATGTGGGAGGACCCAGCAGTCTATGGGTGCTTCCATCCCTGGACTAGTGGTCCTAGTGTTAATTGCAGGCAGTCAAAGCAAGTCAGTAAGCAGCATTCCTCCAGGGCCTCTGCATCAGCTCCTGCCTCCAGGTTCCTGCCCTGAATTCCTTCAAGTGAGGGACTGTGATGTGGAAGAGTAAGCGAAATAAACCCTTTCCTTCCCAAGCTGCCTCTGGTCATGGTGTTTTAACATAGCAATAGAAACCCAGTAGGTTTTCACCTAACTAGAGCTAGGATTTGATACTTCGAGATCAGCCTGGCTCCAAAACCATAATTCCACTCAGTCGGGTCAACAACCATGCGGTGTGCAGCTATTGTCCCAGGAGCTGGAAACACAGCAGCGGAAAAGCAAAGCAAATCCTTCCTCGTCAAGGTCATACTTCAGGAGGGAGAGCACCAGCAATGTGTACATGGGGGTGATAAGGAGAGGAACAGGGGAATAAAGGAAACAAGGGGGTGAGAAATGCTGGGGAAGACGGTCATGGGAAGACAGGGTGGCCAGGAACCTCTTCTGAGAAGGGGTTGGGCATGACTGTCTCAGGGCCCAACAGCCACCATCTCTGGGAGCTCAGCTGAGCCACTTCCAAAAGATCAACACAGCTGAGCTTGTTGGCTGTTTACAGCTCCCCACGGGGAAGCGGAGAGGGTCACAGAGTCCTCACCCGAGTATCAGCCACTCCATACCACCTCTGTCCTAATTACATGTGACCTGGGGGGGGGGCACTAGAGTATACAGGCCGAGGAAGACTAACGAAGGGGATGGTGAAGGGTACGCACCCGAGAGATGGCTCAGACAGGGGTTTAAGCCAATAGAAAGTCTTGGTTAGCCGGCCACTGACTACACTGGGTGTTTGGGATTCTGGGATAGCCCTGAGCCTTTCTCAGTGTGAGTTTTTAAACACAAAAATCATGTTCTGGCCGGGCGGTGGTGGCGCACGCCTTTAATCCCAGCACTCGGGAGGCAGAGGCAGGCGGATCTCTGTGAGTTTGAGACCAGCCTGGTCTACAAGAGCTAGTTCCAGGACAGGCTCCAAAGCCACAGAGAAACCTTGTCTTGAAAAACAAAAATAAAAAATAAAAAAAAAATAAAAAATCATGTTCTGTGTTGACATACATCAGTTAACAAGAACAGTTAACCAGAAGCAAAACCACAAAAGCCAAAAAGCAAGGTTAGTACATTCAGAGACTTTCCCAAACCTATGGACTTTGGTGGATTAAGTCTTTGTTTTCATTTTGGCTAGTGGTGCTGTCTACCTACTGAGTTTTACACCCTGAGTGGTTCTTCCATCATGGAGTCAGTTGTGCTACGGTCTAAGAACCTGTTACAAGGGACTCCATCTGTGCAGCTGTAGGGAAGACATCATCCCTGCTCGGTAAAGACTGTCCAGTGCAGCCTTTTGGTGGGAAGCAGTCACATTCTAGTAACTAACCCCTCATCTATGCTCTGGAAGTAATCCTAATAAACTCATTGGTTCCCGGAGTGAATTGTGGTGGAATCGAATCAATGGGACCTCGGGAGAAGGGGCAGACATAGCTCATATCTCCCCTTGAGAATGGATTTTAACAGCTGAAGGTGACGTTTGAGCTCATTCCTGGAGGGATGGACGGAGTCATCTGAAAGGAAAGCAGAGGGAGACACCAATGAACACAGGTTCTGAGGCAGGGGGATGACATAAAGAGAGTCTCAAAGATCATGGAAAGACCCAGATTGCTTATGGGAGGGACTCAAGCAGGCAGTGACGTCACCATAACAGGCTCATTTCAGCCTCTGGCTGAGCACAGAGGAAGGTGGGACAACCACAGAAGCAGGGTCCTTCAGCTCATCTGTTCTTCCCCTGTACTCCCTCTCAGACCCACACCTTCTTCTGCATGTCCACTGCCACCTCTACCTCCCGACCTGCTACTTCTGCCCCCATGAGCTGCCCCCACGACCTCTGCTTTAGGAACAGAATGCAACACTAACTTTGAGTCGCTGACTTCCCCACCAGTGTTTAAACTGAGGAAGCTCTAGGCTCTCTTTCCTCCTCTAGAGACTCCAAAAGGGAAAGAAAAGAGGAAAAAGATGCTCAGGGATTCCCCGGGGCCAGTTCTGTCTAGGACAGCTGAACACTGGGTAGGCATGAGACTAGACTTTCCTAGGGTCAGGATATTCCAAGTGTTCAGAGCAAATCCAGGCTGGTAAGCTCTTCTCTCCCTGGCCTGGTTCTTATAAAGGGGCACATTCATAATGCTTTGCAAAGTGGCAGGATTAATGCCCGCAATGTCACACATGTCCCCCCATGTTCAGCCTGGTCTGCAGCAGTCAGTCAGCCCTAAACCCTTCTTCAGGGGAAAGCCATCCAGAGTTGTGCTCCCCAGTGAGGACAGTCAAAGGCAGAGGTTGGTTCCTTGGTGCTTGGTGTGTAGCTAATTTGAACTGAGACACACTTTGTATGTATTTCAAAGAGCACATTAGTATCTTTTATAATAAAGTATATTTTGGAATTCAAGTACATGCTGGGGACAAAATCTAGTGCCAAGCAACCACTGGGCTATGTCCACAGCCCAGCAAACGCATTCATTTTAATGTGTTAATTTTGCCTGTGTCTTTTGAAACAGGCTATCAGAAAGGCTTAAATCACATAAATAAGTTCATACATACACACAAAGCATGCTGTTAGGAGGCGTTAGGAGGTTCCGGGTCACCTGTACAGGACAAGGCAAAGAGGAAGCCAGGCCAGGCAATTACCCTGTGAACAGATCATGGGAAGAGATAACTTGGGTTTCCTTTTGCTGTTGTTTTGGTTTCGTTTTTTTGTTTGTCTTGTATTATTATTATTATTATTATTATTATTATTATTATTATTATTATTTCATACACATCAAACAAAGAGAGGAGAAGATATGCTACTGTATGTTTTAGAGTAGAGCAGAGGATACCTGACAGCCCACACACCCTCCAGCCACCACTTGGGGCACGGTGTTTGAGAACCAGAATGGCCAACTGGAAGCAGAGCCCTGAACCACATCCCTGTTCCACTTCAGGACACTTGGTGGATCCCCTGCATTGTCCAGATGCATCCCCAAGGCCTTCAAGGCCCACACAGCCTGGACCCAGCTTGTCTTTCTGGTTTCGTCCCAAATACTCAAGGCTCAAAATAGTCACTTGTTGGTTCACAACCCCTCCCCCTTGTTGAGACAGGGTTTCTCTGTGTAGCTCTGGCTGTCCTGGAACTCACTCTGTAGAGCAGGCTGGCCTCAAACTCAGAGAGCTGCCTGCCACTAAAGCCCAGCAGGTTTTTGTTTTGTTTTTAATAATTTATTTTTTATTTTATATGCACTGGTGTTTTGCCTGCATGTGTGTCTGTGTGAGGGTGTCAGGTCCCCTGGAACTTGGGTTACAGACAACTGTGGGCCACCATGTGGGTGCTGGGACTTGAACACCAACTACTCAACAATTATTTATCAATTGCCCTATACACACAGGCTACGGAGTGCTGGCTGCTGAGCCCACCCTTAGCAAACTGAACTGGCTGGGGATACACATCTGGGGAGTGGGGTAGGTGAAAGCTAACGAACTAAAACAATTAAGAACAAGCAAAAACAGTTGTGGATGAACATGGGGGTAGCCCAGGCCGGGAGTGCAGCCCCATCAGCCGGGTCAAACCGGGCATCTCAGCTGAATGACTGGCCAGACTCAGGCAGAGGGAGCACGAAGTTCAAAGGGCAGGTAGAGGATCGTCATGTAGGTAGAAGGACCCTCTGGGTAGAGGGCAAGGGCTTCCTGTGCCTTGAAAGGGATGAGGAATTTATCCAAGAAGTGCTTACTCTGGGAGCTACAGCTGTCCACCTGAAAGGCCTCTCCCCACCCATGGGGCAGGCTGACTCTGCCACCCACTCGAGGCCTCAGGGAAAAGAGACCTTGGCTTATTGGGGGAAAGCTCAAGATGGAGCTACTGGAGCAGGGTTTGGGGTATCACCGATGGTGGGCTGTGGTGGTGAGGCTGGCCGGGAGGCAGAGCTGGCTTTTGAAGGACTAAACTCAAGGGTAGAAGTCAAAAGTGCGGCTGAGGCTACAGTTGGGATTTAGAACTAAAAGGTCCACAGTCAGCTAGACTAACGGGCTGGAGCTGAGGTTTCAATCCAGGTGTGGGGCTTCCCGCTGGCTATCCTCCCGCCTCGGCCTTCCAGAGCGTAAAGTTTACAGGCCTGGAAAGTAAACGTTCAGGCTTGGCTGTAGGTATTCAGGGAAGAGCTAAAGGTAAGGTGCGGTTGGATTTGGGGGAAGAGGGTTTGGGACTCACACCGGGGCAGAGGGACAGCATTCTTTCCTTCTGCTGACCGAGTCTACCTACATATTTGCCTTCCAGACCGAACAGCAGCAGACTGAAGCCCCTCCCTTCCCAGGAATGTCTCGGCCCCACAGAAGACGCAGGGCCACGTCAGCCAATTGGCTCTGGCCCTGCCCTGGAAACAGCACCTGTTAATCCCCTCTCCTTCCAGCTCACCTGGATGCAGGTTAGGCAGGTGAAGCGTCTCCCCGGAAACGGAGCTAGAGCGCCCCACCTGCTGGGTCCTGCCTGCTTAAATCGGATCCGGCGCAGCCAGACTTCTCGTGAGTGCTCCACACCTCCCCACCCGCCCCGCCCCGCCCCCACCTTTTCCACTGGTTCCACTACTGGGAACCTCCACCCACCTTGGGGTCGTTCTCCTGTAGGCCTGTGCCAGCACCTTCAGACCAGCAAGTCACATGCTGGGGAAATGCTGGGACAGACGCCGCCCGTCGCCCCTCCCCCACCTCCCGTGGGGGCGTGACATCTACCACGCCCACTTTGCATGCTGGGCAGCCTCTGCGGAGGACAGAGGGGTGGTAGAAGACAGCTCCGTTTCTGTGGAGTAAAAACCCGTTCTCGGCTGTGTGGGACATGTGGTCTCCAGGACCGAGGCCCTCTGATTCACCCTTAGTCTCTGTTACTCAGAAAGTATGTTTTGAGCAACTTTGCCCCATGGGAAGTCTGAAAGGACGGTGTCAGATGACTCCTTCCCCCTCAGAATAAATTCCTCTGTCCTCACTTTTCAGATGAGGACTCTAAGACGGTGAACTGTCCCAGGCAAGCCCCTCCAGGACTCGGCAGCTGGCACCTACAGGATCTGTCTCTCCTGCCGCAGGAAGCTGGACTCCTGGCCGGCAGTGCTAGCTTTATTTTTACCTGGTGTGAGTCATGCTGTCTATCCTCTAGGGAACAGGTTAAATGAGTAACACTGTTAGGTCCCTCCCCACATTCCCACGGTAGGAAGGACTAGGCTGAGGTTCAAATCCAGAGCCCTCCTTTGCTGCCTTAGAGAACACATGGAGGGGGTACAGCTGGGGATGGACCAGACCGGAAGAATCAGGTCAGTGAGGGAGGGGGGGCAACTGTGGATGGGACTGGTGGAGATATGTTTAGAGGCAATCGGTAGCCCCTGGGGGCATGGATTGGCAACAGCAGAGAGCGTTGAGGAGCCCTGGTATAAGCTGAGAGGTGGTAGTGTCTTGAAGCAACACAGGAGGAACAGGTTAGGGTAGGCTGAGGAACTCGGGTTGGGCCCTGTTGCATCAGAGATGACTTTGGCCCAGCAGGATGATCAGCACTAGAAAGAGAGATTTGGAGCCTGCATCTTTTATTGCCAGACCAGGATGGGATGGGATGCTAACCCACAGAGAAAGAAGGAGAGAAAGGTCAGGGTCAGCCTGCTGGTTCGAGAAGGGTTAAGTCCCCAGCCTCCCCTCCCCATGACTCCTCCCATCCAGGACCCAGCAGTGACAGCTGAGGCCATGTGAGTCTGATCCTGAATGAGGCTTTATCTCTGACTGTTCGTCCCATCATCCACTGTGGCACCAGCTCCCTCCCGCAGCCTAGATGGAGACAGCCAGAGCTGGAGAGGTCAGGGGCTGGGCAAGGAGATCCTTGAAGGGGAGGGGGAGCTCTGTGATGGAGTGAACTCGAGGTGCTTTCCCAAGGTGCAATGCTAGAGCTGCAGCTTTCCAGAGCAGGTCCTGTGGACCCTGGGGAAGATTCTCGGGGCTCTTCCCTAAGATGCCCAGGTGAGACCGGGAGGGCCAGGCGGGTGGGAAATAACATGTGGTCCTATCCTGCAGGTGACAGTACCCATAGCCTGGACTGAGAGGAAGAGACTGGGCCTCTAGCTGCCAACCAGGTGATGGAGACACCAGGCCATGATAAACACCGTCTGAGCCCTGACATCGATCTTCTCACCTGACCCTGCCTGACCAAGCCATGTCCCAACAAGCCTCAGTGGCCAGGGGGCTGCCCCCAGATGTGCTGGCAGAGCAGGTGGAGCTGTGGTGGTCCCAGCAACCCCGGCGCTCCTTGCTCTGTTTCTCCGTGGCCGTGGGCCTTGTGGCTGGCTGTGGGGCGGGCGGCGTGGCCCTGCTATCCTCCACCAGCAGCCGCTCTGGCGAGTGGCGACTAGCCGTGGGCACCGTGCTCTGCCTGCTGGCCCTGATGGTTCTGGTGAAGCAGCTGATGAGCTCCGCGGTGCAGGATATGAACTGCATCCGCCAGGCCCAGCACGTGGCCTTACTGCGCAGCGGTGGAGGGGCTGATGCTGTTGTAGTACTTCTCAGTGGCTTTGTGCTGCTCATCACTGGCCTGACCCTGGCTGGGCTGGCTGCTGCCCCGGCCCCAGCTCGGCCACTGGCTGCCATGCTGTCTGTGGGCATTACCCTGGCTTCCTTGGGCTCAGTCTTGCTGCTGGGTTTGCTGCTGTATCAGGTGGGTGTGAGTGGACACTGCCCCTCGATCTGTACAGCTGCACCCTCCACCCAAAATGGCCATGGTGGTAACAGCAGCATCTTTAGCATCTCGGGACAGTTGTCCTCTGGCCAGCGTCATGAGACCACCTCCAGCATTGCCAGCCTCATCTGACAGACCTGACTTCTTCCCATGCCCTGACTCAGTGTCCCCAGAGCATTGGCAGGACACGTACAGGAGCATGCATATATGTCTGCCCCCACCCCGCTGCCACGGGATTGCACAGGACGTGACTAGGAGCTCGCGTGTCCCCGACACATCCACACCATGAGAGGGTGCGTGACGGATACCTCCTTGGGACTGAATGCTTGTGTGTCTGTGGACTGTCATGCTCTCTGCCTGGCTCTGGGGTCTCTAGGCACATCTGGAATCCCTGAAGGCTTGGCCTGTATCTCCAAGACCCTACAACTCCAGCCTTGTCCAGCATGAATACACCAGCCATTGTTCTTCAGAGAGTGGCTCTTGGCAAAGCAGAGGGAAGTGGGGTGAGAGGGACCTGGACCGGAAACGCCTTTGAGTTTGTAACCTAGCAGCTGGGGCCTGGGCGAGGTGACTGTTAGCCTCTCTTGCCTCAGTTCTTCGCACAGTGTTGCCATCGATTGTTAGGATTAAATCAGTGAGTGAGATGAGATGACTGGACTCCTGGCAGATGTGCAATAAAAGGGTGACGACAGTTGCCGCTGCCTTCACCTCACCTTCTCAGAGAGCCTCATTCCCCAACTCCACAGCCCACCCATTTCAGGCTATGGGGCCAGGATATTGTCTTTAGCCAGACCTGGGGTTTCTTTTCTCATGAGAGAAGGGGGAAGGGTTTCTGGACCTAGAGAGACTGGGGGAACCCAGTCCCTCACATTTTTTCACTTGCTAATTCAAAGGGAGATTTAGCCACAGGTATTGGTGACTTTCTCTAGAAATGCGCCCTCTTCCCTATATAGTCTGCCTTCTGTGGATTCCCTGAGGGATAGCTTGGAGGATATGTCTCCCTCCCCTACCTGTGAAAACGGGACAGCCGGCAATCCATGTGGTCACTGTACCAGTTGGCCCGCTTCTCGGTTCCAGACGCAGGAGAGGTATTCAAGCCCTTCTGAGGCCCTCAAGTCACTTCCTGCTTGGAGTCACTGTGGAAGGGGTCGCTCTTTCTGTGGTATGTGTTTCCAGGTAACAGGAATATAGGTTCCTGCTTTTGCCACTTCCTGCTACACAAGGTGCAGATTATGTGACGACCCCGGAGACCTGTCTCCTAAAAGATGCTGATGCAGGAGAAACTTAAAGTAGTAAAATTGATGCTGTAAAGCAGCATTTCCTAGCCTGCGGGTTGCGATCCACTTGGGGCCGAGTGAACTTTTCACAGGGGTCACATATCAGATATCCTGCATGTCAGATATTTTACCTTATGATTTATAACAGCAGCAACATTACAGTTAGGAAGTAGCAAAGAAATAAGTTTATGATGGAGAGGGTCACCACAACGTGAGGAACTATTGTATTAAAGGGTCACAGCATCAGGAAGGTTGAGAACCACCAGTATAAAGGATTTACTAAAAGAAATCTTGCTTGGGAAATATTAAATTACACAAGTAGAATTCAGCTAAGGGAGCACCGCCTCCAACATGAAGATGAGTCATGCTCTAACCAGCCTTGCTAGGAACTGCGAGGAAGAAAACCTGCACCATGACTGAAGTTGGGCTTTGCTGAGAAAGTTTCTGCTGTTTATTCCCCAAGATTGCCCTCCAATTAGGCTCCACTCCCTGATTTACAACTAGCCCATCCCCCTGATTTACAACTGACCCATCCCCCTGTCAAAGAATGTGCCTTCTAGGGGCAGCTAAGTGGACAGGGCAGGGCACAATCTCCATTAAGTGCTGGTCTGCCACTGAACCCCCTCCTCACCACCACCCCCCACCACCCCACCCCTTGCTCTATCAGGGAGGCATAGTTCCGCCAGGTGGACAAGATGGACCTCATAATGACTATGATCAACGGAGCTGCAGGCTTTGATGAAGACAAGTCGCTTTCAGCAGACAGGGCAAACATCTCCTGGAGGGATGCAGGGCTAGTAAACAAGGGGAAGGGGACTGCAAACTGAGAAGGGGAAGGTGGGCAGAGCCAGGGGAGGAGGAGCAGCACATGTCCCAGAATGCCCAGAACAACCGAAACCCGTCTTCTGAATGTTCCATGGGGCTTCATCCCTCTGCACATTCAACATGGGATCACTGCTCTCTATCTTAAGAGCTCCCACATCTGCTCCAAAGGTGCCACTAGTCATCATTGTTCCCCCCACCCCCCACCCCCCATCCCCCGCATCCAAGTCAGAGACGGCAGACACTGGAGGACATTCACTGTCTCCTCTCCCAAGACCAACAACAATACATCTCCTCTGATTCCCTCATAGACATTTGCCTGACAACACGCAGCTCTACACTCTTCAGAAGGGTCCCCCTTCGTGTGATCACCATAGAACTAAAATGAAATGAAAATCTACCTTAAAATGTTTCCTAATGCCATGCGGTCTTGTTCTCTCTGCCTCGTGGACCAGCCACACCAAACTATTTCCGTATGTTTTTAACGTTCTCCCATTCGTCCCGGCCTGTGTCCTGTTCTCCATCCTCTAAGACCCCGCCCACAATCTCTTGGGAGTCCTCCCTGACCCTCTCCCTTAAATTAATGACTTGCTTTTTTTTTTGGTGCCCACAGCACCATCAGCTGCAGGTGCTAACCCACAGCTAGTGATGCGCCTAAAGAGACTCAGTCAGGTACAAGCTCCTCCCTGCAGAATGGGTTTTGGTTTTGGTTGTCTATGGTTCCCTCGTTCCCAACCTGGACCTGACCTTGAGATCGAAGTGCTGCAGCGTGGGCAGATGGCAATGTATGCACAAGGGACAGTGAGACCCATCGTTAGCCAGGAAGGGAAGTCAGGCCAGTGCACATCTGGCTCCAAGTCCTTCCCCCCTGAGGACCTCAGCTCTCTCCCTGAGTTCCCAAGAGATGCAATCCCAGACCAACTCCTGGGGAGGCAAGGGACCACATGACATGCTTCCACCTGGAATAAGCAAAGGGTCCTGTTTCCTTCCGGCTGAGACAGGCCTTGTCTCTTTTTAATATCTCTTTTAAGAAACTGAAGTAATTCAGAAATGCAGAGGCTTGGAAAACAGGAAGGAGATGCCTAAACAGAGCTTAGGCATCTCCCTGAGCACATGGCAATGGTGCCAGGCTCCCAGGGAAGGCTATGAGGGAGAAGCCTCCCCTCCCCATGGCCTGCTCCGTAAGGCTACAGAAGTCGGCCATCGACCCACCCAACCATAACGGGAGGCAGGTAGTGGAGCCAACAGTCCATCTGCCAACTCCGTCTCTAGAGCAGACCCACAGCCCATTCTTGCCATTCACTGCCTTGTTCCAAGCAAGTCACTCAGCCTCTGTTTAGTTCACATCACCATGAATAGCCCACTGGCCTCTCTGCTCTCTCCAAAGCTCCCTCTTCTTGAAGACGCTTCTCCACCCTGTCTCCACCTCCCTTGTTCTTTGGTTAAGAGAACCCTTTGTCAGGTTCCTCTACCCGTGAGCCCCTCTTTTGCTCTCAGCAAAACCTCCTCCCCAGATGAACCCACCCTTTGCCTTGCTGCCCTTACCCACTGCCCCACCCAGCACCTTGCAGAGATACACCTATCTGCACTAGATACACCTCCCACCCCAGTCTCCACAGCTGGCTCAGCCCCCTGCCACTACACAAACACGCCGCGAGAGATTACGGAAGGCATCCTCTCTTTCTCACCATTGAAAGCCCAGGGAGGAATTTAGACTTTGTCCTCAAGACCCTGAAAAACATGAAAAGGTTTTAATCCAGGGAGGACCGTGGTTAAAGTTAGTTGGACGGCTTGGCTCCTCTGTGGAGGTAGAGATTAGAAAAGAAGACATGGTTAAACAACCCAGAAATGCTGAGCTGAGGTCTCAGCTGACCCTGAGGGAGGAGAAGTTGGGAAGAGGAGCTCAGACAGAGGAAAGCAAAGGGCTTTAGCAACTTAGAGGGTGTATGAGGCTAAAGAAAGGGGAGAACAAAAAGCTGGAAAGGTGCACCAGGTGAGGACTTCAGGGGTCTCTTAACAGGTGGGTCCCTTTCTTATGGCCAAGGGGAAGCTGAGGAAGGTCGTTTCAAGTTTGGTAGCAGGCACATATGTGTGCTTTGCATTCATGTATGAGTGGACGCATGTGTACACATGTACACATGAATGGGGGGCTATTAAGTTGACATGGGGTGCCTTCCCCCATCTCTCTCCACCTTATAAATTGAGGACGGCTCTACCCCTGAGCCTGGAGCTTGCTGTTTTGGCTAGTCTGGCCGGCTGTTTGACTCGGAAACTCCTGGCCTCCACTGAGCTCCAAGGAACCAAATTCTAGTACTGAGTCTTGTGTGGCAAACACTTCACGCTAAAGCCATCTCCCAGGCCGTAGTGAGGATTTTAAATGGGAACATGGCCTGGTCAGACTGTGTGTTCAGGTGAACATTTGTGTACAGGTAGTGGATTGCAAGGGGTAAAAGTGGAGCTAGGGAACTGGCTGAAAAATCTATGCACAGTCTGGATGTAAGGTACCAAAACTTAGGTTAGGGGCTGCTGGGATAAAGCTCCAGGATGCAAGGCATTCTGGGAAAATAGGACCCACAGAGGAGCCCCTATGGGAGAGATGTGGTTGATTAGGCAATGATCACTGGAAGATGCAAACTAGAAGTCAGTCTTGGAGCAGGAAAGGCAGGCCGCTGCAGGGGGCAAGGTGGGCGGACCTGACTGGCTTCTCCTTCCCATAAAGATAAGGAAGACTGTGATGAAGGTGTGTTTGTGGGTTTGAAGCAGGCAACTGTGGGAGTTCCTGACCAATGGCCATTCTCCCTGCAAGGTGGAGGCAGTTTTAAAGGGCTACAATGGAGGAGGGGAGGAGACTGTGACTGTTAGGCAGAAGGGTAGCTCTAGGAGGGACTGATCATTGGTCCAAAATAGGACATAAAGAAGAATAAGCCCTCTTGCTGGGCCAGCTCAGAGACCCTGAAGCAGGATGTAAAGACTGCTTGGAATTGGTCTCTCCAGCCTGAGGGACTTCCTTTCCAACAGAGCATTCCCAGAATGCTATTACCTTTTCACCTAGTAAACCTTTCTGTAGGAGGAGTTTTCTTGTCCCAACTGCCTGCCCCCAAAATAATCACTCAGAGGCTTAATATCAATTAGAAATGCTCAGCCAATAGCTCAGGCTTATGTCTAACTAGCTCTTTCTTTTAAAAAAATAGAATAGTTTTTATTTTTTTAAAAAAAGAGAACAAACTATTTTTTCATTTGACATACCAATCCCAGTTCCCACTTCCTCCCCTTCTCCCATTCCCTCCACTTTCCTCCCCACCCCATCCCCCCATCTACTTCTCAGAGAGGGTAAGGCACATTGCTTTGAGGAAGGACCAAGGCTCTCCTTACTATATCTAGGCTGAGCAAGGTATCCATTTAAAGAGAATGGGTTCCAAAAAGCCAGTACAAGCAGTAGGGATAAATCCTGGTGCCATACTTCCTCTGCAATGTTGAAAGCCCACCCAAGGCATCATCAGGCATGGCTGGAGGCCAGGCTGCAGGCATGAGGAGGGGGTGGCTGGGGGTTGAATTTCACTGGGACATTTGAGGGTGAGATGGTGGGGAAGGAAAAATGAAGTACCAGGGAGATGGGGAGAGGCTGACATGGTGGACCGCAAAGTCCAAACTTGGAGACAAAGAGGGTCAGCGGGATTTGTAGGGGAAGGCAGAGGCAGGCAGATCTCTGTAAGTTCAAGGCCCACTTGATCTACATAGCAAGTTCTCTACCAGTCAAGGCTACATAGTAAGATCCTGTCTCTAAATAAATAAATAAATACCCAAACTGGCATTGAGCAAAACACCAGCAGCGGGTGAGGTAGAGAGGAAAATGTGATGCTCTCCCCTCTGAGACCACGGTCAAGCTTTACATACTCACACATGTTCCTAGACATCTGGAGACTACGAGAATGTTCTCTTGAAACTGCCCCTTCTGGTCTAGTCACATCCTACACAAGACCCCCAGACTGCCTGGTCTCCCTAAAGGAATCTCCTTTAGGTACCAGACAACCTCAGGCTCAGTGCCCTGGATGCAATCCTGGAAGTCAGCCTCGATGAGTCATGCCAGTTCTCCCATACCGGCCTGTTCTCACGACCTGGGGTTTATACCCTGAATCTCCTGGGCCTTCATGCTTTGGCCAAGGGCAGAAGGCATGGTAGCCCAGGCCAGGTAGGGATGACTTTCACCCCTGCCCCTCCCCTTGGAGTGTTCTTGTCTGAGTCTGTGTGACTCCTACTTCCGTGTGAGACTATGGATTATGCTGTCGATTGCTGAATGCAGCCAGGAAGTAGCAGCTGAGATGTTGGAGCCTTAGCCCGTTGGGCTGTGCAGTAGCGTTGTCAGGAGTACGGTGCTGATGCTGCTCCTGCTGTTCATCTTACTGTTTTTACAGCGTCCACTGTTTTCATTCAAATCCTTTGCTATCCCTCGCTGAAGCTTCTGAGTCCTGGAGAGCAGCCTTTCAAACCTCCACCAAGAAGTGAATGACAAGAGAGGAGTCTTAGCAAGCTCCTCCCGCAGCGTGAATGCTGGCTACCTCTTGTAGGGAACTATTGTGGAGTACCAATCCTTAGCAATCTAGTTCACTTACTCTCTATGTATAGAACTCAGTCTCGCCAGCAACAATATGAAGAGAATACCGTTACAATATCCATTTCACTGATAAATTGGAACAGAGAGGTTCAATAACTTGTCCAAGTTCACACAGCATGCCAGCATCAGAGCTGGGACTTGAATTAACCTGTACTCTCAAGTCATTGTTAGAATGCTGTTAAGAGGTGTGTGTGTGTGTGTGTGTGTGTGTGTGTGTGTGTGTGTGTGTTCATGTATAGGAATGTTACATGTCGGTGTCCTTTGTGCAGGGGCCAGAGGTCAATCTCAAATGTCCTCAAGAGCCATCACCATGAGTTTTGGGACAGTGTCTCTATCGGCCTGATGTT